>NW_028328064.1:300000-600000 GCF_054136105.1 Typopeltis vanoorti
AATACAACAGATGTTTTGCTGTCTTTGGAATCCTTAAAAGAACGCAATCTTTTCCTCCCCAAAAGTAATTAAAGTCAGGAAATAATGGTTTTGTTAGGAAGTGTCAGAAACACACATTGCGAACCTCCAAAGCTAATTAAACTTAGAAAGTATGGCTTTATTAGAAGTTGTCAGGAACGCTAACAGATGTTTCTTGTCCCTATAAATTATTTTACTTCAAAATGTTTTAACAGTTTGGATCAGATGAGACGCTGAGAAATTTATAGTTTCCATATTAGATGTTTATTCCTTTTTACTGCTGTTGAAGAACTCATTATTCGTATTTTTAAAACAAGAATGAGGTCATTTGAAAATCGCTTGGGAAATGTAGAAGTATTGCATTACAAATAGCAAACGTTATTATTACATTATTCACACACACACACACACACACACACACACACACACACACACACACACACACACACACACACACACACACACACACACACACACACACACACACACACAAAACGAAAATGAAGTAGTTGAAATTTCTGAGGAATACGTTTTTCTGCTAAAATGGATTAAATACCAACGCTTTACGAATTATACACGCTGCAGAATTTTATAACAATTTATTAAAATAATTTGTGAATTTTAATAATAAAAAAGAGAAAAATTGTTCTCTGCAAAATGAAATGACCTCTAAATTAATTTTAAATTAAAGTTTACAATTATGTAAATTAATTTATTAATAATATACTAAAATAAATTTTTACTATTGGCCAAGTGGATAGCGTATCTGCTTTCCAGCCAAAAGGCGGGTTCGAATGACCCCGCCGTGGGCAGGGATGTTTGTGATTGTCTGTGGAAATAACAGTGGTGGTCGGCGGTAGATGGCGTTGGTATAGTGGCAGTCAGTTGGTGATTGAATGGTGGAGACGGAGTTGTAGAGCAGGACCTCCCTGGAGGTGTCAAATAATAATAATAATAATAAATTTAATTTTAAATTAATTTAATTTTAACTGAAGTACTCGTGACAAATTAGGATCAAAGGGTATTGAGGTACCGTTCTAGAATAAGTCGTTGCACTTACTCTTGGAGATGTGCTTTGAGGGGTGGGGGGGGGAGCTGGGTGGAGCTCAGAAAATTTTAACACTCTTTATTTATTTTATTTAGCGTATGATGATATAACTACCGTGAGGCCCTTTTCACAAGGAGTTACGGCACCATCTCAATCCCCCCCCTAATTTTATTCGGTCTCGGGAACGGCATAGCTGACGAATCAGTCCTATGGCTGGGTCTTAGGTATTCCTGATTGTAATCCGTGTGTGTGTGTGTGTGTGTTTATGGGGCCGGTGTGCCTATTCTGAGGGACGAAAAACCCGAGTTTCAATGTAAAAAAAACCCTACCATCGTATGAGACCGCCTAACACACTTTTAGTCGAAAGAGACCAAATAAAGGTTCGTCACGTCGCGAAGAGGAATCGAACCCAGATCTTTCTGATCAAAGAGGTTTGTCTATACCGACTGAGCTACGGAGACTCTTGTAACACTCCTATGACAAGGAGTAGTGGAAAATTCTGCATTCTTAGCATAATAACTTAATATATTTTAGATGCTTATTTAAAAATTAATAATTCAAATTTATAACTAAAAATAAAAAGCTCAATCTGTTACGTTATCAAGAATTATAGTAAAGTACCGAATATTCAATTAAATTTCACTGCAATATTCCATTTCTTCGTGTCGTTTATTTGAGCGGAATTAGATTCACTGAAAATGCACTTCAGACTAATTGGACGGATTAATATGCATTGGTTAGAGGATGAGATTATAACGCTTAATGATTTTATGTGCGTAGTAAAAGTTTTATTCCATATTAATGATATCTGCATATTTCATTAAGCACTTTTGGTGTGTTATGATATGTTACGTTGATCTAAGACTGTTTGGTAATAAGAAAACACTCCATAATGAGCCACACGATACAAGAGATTTAATTTTTACGAACAGATTGATTGATACGTCAAAAGATAAGGATACCGGAAATATAATATATTATATTTCCGGTATCCTTAGACCGGAAACCTAATTTAGTGGCCATTGTTTGATGTTCGCTTGATAATAAGACCAATTTTGCTAATTTTGGTTTAGAAACGTTCTTTTTTCACTCCGTTTTTCCCAGTTAAGCTGGATCCTTTCGGCTTTAAGTCATCATATCTTTAAAATATATTTAATCATACTATAAAACAACTTTGGATGCTTTTATTAGTTTTGCAATCGGCAAACTATTCTTACACGAATGTTATTTATCTCAATGAACTTATTAAATTCTTTATTTTTTTTAAAATTAAAATAATGAACGACTTCTTATTTATGATGTAGTTTCTTTAAATTTTTATTCGCGCAAACATTTCAAAGTGGAATATCTTTACATTTTCACGCATCGATAACAGTTCATTTAAAATTTATTTAAAATAAATTATTACAAGACATAAAAGTACAGATTGAGCAGATCATCGTAAGTCAACAAAGAGTTCTCTTTAACTCTATAAATGCTACTTTCAAATGTCTTTAAGATAGCGTATTGATAACCACTATTAGCTCTTTCATAACTGCATCCATCGTATTATAATTTCAGTGTAATATGACATACTTAAGAACATTAGAAATACGTAATCTTTGTGGAAAGAAAAATGTATTCGATTTTGCACTGACACGAATGTTTTTGGAAAGGCTTCGACTTTCTACTAACGACCTTTTTCAGATTAAGCTCTAATCATGTTTGCTTTGCAAAGAAGCGACATCTGGTGAAACGATCTTGATTAATTCTAATTGTTTCAACAAAAGTTTTTTTTTTTTTTTAAGAGAAACAACGCTTAAGAATCTTTAGTCGATTTTTATTGTTATTGTAGTCTTTATGGCTATTTCGATACAATAATCTTGGTAGAATTAGCATTATTTCGTTATATCACGCATAGATGGCGTGCCTGGATATGCAAAAGTGTCTTTAATTCATTATTAAAAAAAGAAAAGAAAGAAAGTGGTGTGTTCAGGTCAATAATTCTCCGCTGTCTTATCTACGTCATGCCTCTCTCTGTTTCCTCTCTTCTTTGCTACTTTCTTGGTGCTCTTAGAGGTCAAAGTACGGTGAGGTCTGACATTATCTGCCCTGAGAAGCCATCCCGATCCTCATTACGTGGAAAAGATAATGCGGTTATTTTGCCGTACAGCTTTGATTAATGATTTTCAACAACTATCACAACTCACTGTTGGACCTTTGCTTACCCCACACGCTTCACTTTAATCACGAATTGTGAAAACAACCTACAGGAAAAGATTTTTTTTAAAAAAGAAGGAGATTTGTGATTATTATAATTAATAATTAAAGAAGGTAAATTAGATATTAAGTGATTTAAATTTAATTAATATTTAATTTTTAATACCGAAAGTTAGTAAAAATGTATTATGAAGTCATTTTGTGGTAAGATTAAAAATGAATAAAAAAAGCTAACCAATAGAAGTAGTCAGATGTTCGCAATGCATGACGGTAGCGCTTATGGTAATTTTAGAAACATTTTTATGTATCTGATGATTCAGAAACAATGCATGTATCGTACTGTTGAATGCTCTTAATGACATGCCACGTGTATAGCTGCGTAATCACGTGTCTTTTAGTCTGAAAGGATCAAATTCGAATGTGATCTAGTACGAGAGGAATCTATAGATGTTCAGCTAAAGGTGATTTTTCTGGTCTCACACAGAGATGGCAGAATTTTCTTTCGACAAATTTTAACAAAAAAAAAAACGCAGCTGGCAAACATAATACATTTGTCTCATGAGGGGCTGCTCGTGCATAGGCACTGCGGAACTGCAGACCCCCATTTTTCTCGATACATAAATATATTTATTAATTTATTTATATTTGCTTGTAATGCTTAATTTTATCATCAACAATCCTATACAATTCTCTTATTTTGTATAAAAAATAATAAAAATCCATCTTGTAGAACTTGGGAGGGCGAAAGACGCTGGCAGCACTCTGTTTACCACAGTGTCATATTGCTACGCACGCAAGCATATGCGCTTCATAGTGAGATGCGAGTTATTAGCCTAATGCGGCACTGTCCGTCTCGCAGTTCCATCGATGTTTATATGCAGTTTAGGCCAGTAGTAGAGTGTTCGTAGTGCTTATCGTGTTTACTCCGTCTCTTTAAATATTTGGACATTACAATTAAAGACATAACATTTGTTATAGTTTTTATTTAGAACATTATTGGAGTTATGATAATGGATTTTATTTTTAAGTAATTTTGAATTATACTAAACTACATAATTTTATAGATAATAAAAAATATTTTTTCATGTTACGTTTTTTTTAATTTTTACCATAATTTTGATATTTTATCCAAACACGTATACACTGTACTTACAGTGTGTATATCGAAAGTTGGAGCGCCCCCACGATTTCAAGCCACGAGCTGCCACTGCTCATGACATTAACTGCCTTAGTGTAGTCTTAAAACTACTACCTAGTCGGACCAAAAAAAATTAATGATTAAAATGTTTTAAAATTTTTAAAAGTAATTTTAAATGTTTTAAAATATGTATTCTAAAACTGTTGGATTAACAACCTTATGATGGGGTGGGGTTAAATCTCTTGAATTGAAGAGAGTTCTTTTTGCATGTACATAATTGTACGTTCCCTTTGCTGTTAGAAAAAAAATCAAACATTGTTTTCATATTATGTGAATAAATGTCGAATTTAATGTGCCAGTGCATTGTCATGGTGAAGGGTTCATTAACCATCACTTTTCACTCGACATGAATTACAAAAAAAAAATCACATTTTTTAGATACTTCACAGTCTAATTTCCGTACTAAATTATTCTGTCTTAAAAACAGTGGAACCACTCAAATCTCTTGTACATTTCGTTTGCATAATTAGCAAATATTAACAGAATTTTTCATATCCATCAAGTATCAACTAGTTAATGGCATACTGTAACTTATTCGCTATGTTCAGATTGGACTCTTTTATAGCTACATCAACGTTATCAAAATTTATTTTATGCAGTTGATTCCTCAGAAGCAACTGTTTACGAAGAATAGGAAGAGAAGTACTTTAAAATATTTATCAAATGTTTTACTTTTCTGTATATATATAAAAAAAGATTTTTTTATCTTTTTCCTAAGAAGTTTTTGTCGAAGATAAGACAAAAACTTTAGTCTCAAGTTTTCTGAACGCGCGGTAATCTCTCTCTGCCTATTCCTTACTTTCCCTCTGATCTGATTCATTTTATCTCCTTTCTTTAAATCTCCTCCGATATCTCTCCCCTTTTTCCTTCTCACACCTTCGAGAAATCTCTTTCAGAAATAAAGCCAATATTCGGAGAGACAGAAGAAGCGAATGCTTTTCACTCGGTTACGTAACAAACATTCAATCCGCCTTTGCTTCTGAACTCCGTTTCAATGCCCCTTCGTTCGTTTTCTGTTCTCGCTTTTTTTTTTCATTTTTTTTTTTTTTTTTTTTTTTTCAGAACGCTCCATCGGTAGCTCGGAAATAACGCGCTGGTCAACAGGGTCGACATTCGTCGAGTTTCGGCGTCGTAATGGCGGAAAAATATCTCATGTCCAGCAAGTTCCCAGGAAGAGATCGTTCTGCGATAGAAGTTCGTCCAGTTGGTAACGAGCTGAGCTGACGGTTAGGGCCGGTAATGAGACTCTGGTATCTGGCCTGTGAGACCTGAGATAAAACCCTCTGCTACACGATGAGCACCATAAAGGAACGAAAAAAATTCCCCTTTGTCTGCGTGTAATGGCATTTGGGAGTGATCATTTGCTGTATCACAGTTGCATTATCAGGTACCACACGGGGCTTTCAGTTTTTATTGTTTTTTTTGTTTCTCCGTTTATTCTTTGCCTGCTTATATTCAGATATACTTTGTGTGTGTGTGTGTGTTTTCCCCTCTTAGAAATTCAAACATCCTTTCGGGTGTTTTCCCCCTATTCCCTAAGATTTTTTTTTTTTCGATTACTCAATTGACATGAAACGTTTTAATTCAGTAAATTGAACCGGAAGTTCTCAAGGGATAACTTCCGAGTTTTTCGCCACCATATGTTGCAAGTATGCGCAACATAAGGTCTTGCCTTTAACAAAATGCGCTTTTTTTATAGTTAAATATCTTTAGTTTAATAAATTAACTTTTAACAGTAAAGTTTTAATTCGATGTATAAGGTAAAACTTTTCAAAATTACTATTTTTTATACTAACAGTAAACCTTTTTTGATATACATGCAGTTATTTTCACACTGAAATGGCACAATGTAGGCTACAGTCACTTTTAAAACCGGGAATATAATTTTCTAGATGACGCTAGTATAGCTCCAGTAGTATTTTTTAAAAGTTTTTTGTAGAGTTACGTTTGAAATGTTTGGTTTTCACTCTCTATCACTATATTCATATTAAAAATAACTTATAAATATATTTTAAAATAGCAAAATAAATAAAAACTTTATTTTTCTTATTACAAAATAAAATTGATAAGTATTGGGTTATTATTTTATTATTACATAGTACACCATAATATATTATTGTTATCAATAATATATTTTAAATTTCTAACAATTAAATATATATATATATATATATATATAATATAAGAAAATATATAAGAATATATATAAGAAAAGGGGATTATCATTAATCGACCGTGAGATGCGGTGATTAATTAATAATACCCTTGGAGGGTAATGGATGGCAATGCTGTAGTCAATGACGTACTAACTGAGGCTCGGCTCTTGCTGTTACCCTCCTGCCATGATCAGAGCTTTAATAGCTCAATAACACCTTATCCATACACTGTCCTCTACAGATAACGGGGAAGATGAAAAGCATTCTTGCTTCGCCCCTTTAAGCCAGTCCTTATAAGGACTATAAGATTATATATAATATAATCTATTTGTATATATTTATATATATATATATATATATATATATATATATGAATAATATAATATGTATATGACTAAAGTTAATAATATGAATAATATATAATACTAAGTTAATTGCTGCATGGAATGGATACAGCAACTTTTACAAGATTTAATTAAAATAATATGTTAATTGCAGGAAGAAAGGGAAACAACATCTTTTGCGAAATCTGACATATAATTATATTATAATAACAACATTACTCTTCTAATTATATAAGAACATCATTAGTATCAATTAATGTAATATTTTAAATGCAACATCAGAGAATTTTATTGCTATAAATTAACAGTAATGCGTAACGACTCTTGAACTATTGATTTGTGTGTCCGACAAATTTTTTCGCATATAAAATAGCTATAATCTGATATAATTTCATATTAATTGTAATTTTAGTTCATTTTAATTTGTAATTACGATTTCATCGGTTCAGGGTATTTTATTAGAGGACGATAAATATCTGTTTTTTCCGTAAAGACAGATTTATTTTATTGTTGTTTTTAAGCAGACGTTTCTGAAAGCGACTGAGCACTGCAGAGCAGATAGTCAACCATTAATAACCAAATTATTTACGAGAATTCTTCAATGTTACACTACACTCTGTAACACGTCCTATTAGAGAAGACACACAGTTCTCTTTTAAAGGGAAATGTTTGCCTCTAATGACAGACGACAATGACCTAAGAATTTAATGATGTGATGACAGTTACAGTTTTTAGCGTCTCAGGTAAATATCAATTAAATTGGAAAAAAAAAACTACGAAAGACACGAAATATGAATTTCTCGGAAATAAGTTAGTTATGACACAATACTCACTTAAGTAATATGGCTACATGCTGCTAAAGATAATAATTAAGATTAGTTCATTAAACACAGATAGAAAATTTCCGTTTATATCTGAGGGACGTAAAAGAGTCGGATTTACAGCTGTTTTTAAGAAAGCTTAGTTAAGAAGTAGCGATCAGCACATAGATCACTTACATTATTACATCATTAATTGCAATATTTACGAAATTTTTATTTTTAGCATAATTTTTTTTTCTTCAAATTTTATGGCCATCTTCATTGAGACAATTAGGTAAGGTTAAAAACCAAAGAGAACAGAATAGTAAGTTTAACTTAGGACAATAATGATGTAATTTCCGTCGGTTAGACTATAAATAATAAACGATAATTATGTCCTTTCTTATCCTTTTATTATGTAAGTATTTTAGGTTTCAACTGCAAAGGCACTTCTGAAATTTTTTTCTTTTTTTTTTCTGAAAAAAATCTCTGCATAAATATATAAAAAACTATGAATTATAATTTTAGACTGAAAACATTATTCAGTAAAATTTACTATATAATGTGTTTGTTGCATGTTAAAAATTCTATATGAAAATTAGGTTTTCAATTTCAAGATCATTTATCGTAAAGTGACGTCATCAACAATCAGATTGCTGCTTTGTAAATGCTAAATCAAATAGATAATTTTATAAACACACTTTCTACGGTAAATTAAAATATTACGGCTTTTTTTTGTTGCTGTTGCTAAGTGTTCTCAGAATTGATACCTATTTAACTGATTTTTTTCATTAAAATTCTTGCAATTAGAAGAAGCTTCATTGATCACTTGAAATGGCTAAACTGCACAGACATTTTCAGCTTGCTTTGTGCTAGTACTTCGGTCTTTCTCTTAGATGACTTAAAAACGACTTAAAGTGTTGTCTGTAGTTAGAAACGCCGTATCAAATTACTCCAGAGAGACAGAAAAGACTGATACGGACTATTAATTGCTGTCTCAATTATTTTCTAGTTAATGAATGAAGTAAAGACGGTTGTAGACCTACACGAAGTGATAGAAACAGACAATAGACAACACTTGCCATTCACTTGTTTACAAAATGGCTTCTGTAACGAAAAGAAAGTAATTTGGGATAGACTTAACACACACACACACATACACACACACACAAAATTAATTCTCCCTTCCACATGCTTTAAACTATCATTTGTCACATTGATGACAAAATATTTTAAAAATAATTTTCTAATTAGAGTTGTAAATAAAAAAAAAACAATAAAGCAAATTTTATATATAGTTAGGCTATTCATTTTATTCACTGGAACATGAAAAACACACACAAAAAAAAAGTACGTCGTTTGCTTCGTTCTATACATTGCAGTCTTAAATAATAGAAATATTGCAGCTTCCTTGACTTCTGCTGTATTTCTATTACAAGAATGCTTTTCTGATACGCGATCTGTTTCAAACTATTAATTCCAATTGTTGCGTGAAATGTAAGCCTTCATAACTTTATGCATATTTCCATTCAGGCGAAATCTACATGCAAATCCAAATCCATTTATAACGAAGCTCGCGCCTTGCTTGCTTAAGTATAACGCGTGAGACTCTCGTTGCTATTGGCGACATATTGTTAAATTTAACTTTAGCGTTTTTATTAGAGAAAACGACTGCAGCTCGCGACTTGAAGAGAATGCGATGGAGTTTTATATAATAAAAATAATCATGAAAAAAAAATAACCCGAATGTATCCAGTAGCTAGTAGCAAAGGCAGATTAAAAAAAAAAAAAAAGAAGGAATGTTAAGGGAGAAAAAAAAATCGGAAAATCGTTGTGGCGATTTTCAATCCATAAAGTAGAAATGATTATACCCCGGGGAGTCGAATAACGCCGTGAAACCGAGAAAATACGCGTTTCCCGTTTTTGATTTATACTTCGGGTGACCAGATCGCTAACACTGTGTGCGGTATGTGGTTAATGTTAATAAGTGAAGGTTTTCTCTAAGGATCTATGCGTTGTTCGATCCTGCCATGCAGCAAAAAAAAGAAAGAAAAATAAGCATTACCAGAGAAAGGGGAGTGCATTTATCAAACCTCCAAGAATATAATAGGGAAGGTGCTTTTGGTCACCGCAAATGGAAGGGAAGTGGTGATCTAAGATATTTTATCCTTCTGAATTAACAACAGACGAGACTTCGATGCCCTCTTTTTTTTTTTTTTTTTTCCGCCGGGTGATTATGAAACAGACTGCATGAGTGACACCTACACACACGGTGGTAATTACCCTGATGTGCAACCCACCTCCTTCAAGGCTTTAATAATAACAAACTAAGAACGGCTAGTTTAGGAAGCAAAGGCAACTACAGAACTACTTTCAACTAGAGTTCGAACTCTTCTTATATTCCTTTTTCTTCATTTTACGATCTTTTTTTTTTCCCCATTCTCTCTATCTTGGAATTGTATAAGGACTACGTATAGATAATTGTTGGATAATTTTTAACTCCTTGACTGTGTTTATTGTATGCCATCGAGTTTTTATTTGTCTCTATTTGTTCATTGTAAAACGGAGGTTAGTTACTCGTGTGTGCGAAGTCATTGCCGTACTGCAGTTATCGAGTGTCTTGGGTTTCCCCCCCTGCACGCTGGCGTCTGTCGAATTGAGCCTCAAGTTCCACATCGGAACGATACAGAGTTCCTGTAATCATAGTGATTACTATTTCTTTTCCGCTAGTCTATTGTTATACTCACATTACCAGTTTGTGTGTCCATGTGTCCTTTATTACGATGTATTATTCTCGCTCCCCCCTCACTTCGAATGATAGATTGTAAAATCAATAAAGCAATGAGTTCAACTGTGTTATTTAGTCATATTTTTTACAAGTAAAATATTACGTGGAGAACGAATGCGGAGTCAAATATCAGTCTCTGGGTTAGAAACAAGGCATAAGCGATGTAAAAAAAGAGGGAAAGATGATAAACAAGAAATACGACAGAGTGAGCGAGAGAAATGAGTCTTCTTTTAGGAACTTGAATATACGTACTTGTAAAACAATTCTAATTTCTTTGAAAGGTTGGTGTGGTTTTCTTCTAGAATAAAAACTTTAACCAGAGAAAGATTCATTACATCGTGAAATTTTATAGACTTTTTCGAGTGCTTAATGGCAACTTTCTTCTGAATACAAAAAAAATATTGATTTGTGAAAAAAAAAACCGCGTGATATATAAACGATATTTATCCGATACTGATTTGATTTTTGAAACTAAAATTGAAGCGAATAAAGAAATTTCGTTAAAATATCAACATCGAATTCCATCACAATTCGTCTAGTGAAAGGGAAGACGTTCTGTGTATTCGTAAGGATGGTCAAGTGAATCTATATTCTTACTTATCTAAAAACATTAAAGTTTTTCAACAAATATTTCTGAAATCCTATTAAGAGGATTGACTCTTGCATCAGTCGTTGTTACTGATTTTTTCGAAAGGGAGGGGGGGGGAAATCGTTATAACAACTGAGACCGGCCACCCCCTCAATTACTACAGACTAGAATGTTGGTCCATTGACAGAACTTTACATGTTGAATTTTTATGTATTTTTCTCTTTAGGTAGTAGATGATTTTCACCTTCCGATGTGAAACGATCCTCTTCGTCTTGGAAGTCTGAAGGGACTTAAAATTTCGTTAGTGTGTATAGCGAGGTTTCGGGATTATATACGAGGGATTCTTCTAATGAACATCACTAGGATTTCTCATCCCCAATAAACGCTTGACTGCTAATGTTTACCCGGAGATTGTTTCGAATCAGGTGTTGCCGTACATGATCACAATGAGACCCGATGGATCTGGATTTTTTCCGGCAAGACAATGCCTCGTGTCACAAGGGTCTTAATGGCGCAAGTATGAGCATATCCAAGCATGATTTTTTTTTAAAATAATTTTATAGAAAATTTGTGGTTTAATGTGGAATGTAGTTTTTGGTAGTTGATGTAAGTGTTTAATTTGGTTGATGACCTCCGGGGCGTTATTCTATTTAGATGGTTCAAGAACCTTCCTTATTCAACCGAGTCGATTCTAAAGGTGCAAAACGGTTATCTTGACCGAAGGAAACCCAACACGAACAAAATACAATTTTGTATCGTATTTTATTCGTTATATGGTTGCATTGCATTTGTAAGTATTGGATTACTTCGGGTTGACTTCTTGTTATCTTTAGCTCTTCTTGGGAAACAACAAATTCGCAGAATAAGGGGAAGTCAAAATGAGCACACACAGAAACTCTCTAATGACGCGAATAAACAGCAAATTAATAAAACGAAATAAATAACAATAAAAAGCAAATATATTTTGATTTTAATGATTGGAAGTTTCGAATACTGTTGGATGATCTTCAGAGACTGTTCTTGATATTAGCGGAAGACTAAATGGAAAGAGTGTCTGAACTATCGACTGGCAGTTGATAATTCTAATCTGGATCCCACTCATAAAATATTACGTCGAATGCCCAAAACCTCTAAGAGCAGTAACATTTATGAATCCTGTCACTACTTTTACTAATATTGAGAAGACGAGAAATTTTCCTTAAGAACGAATGTAACTTTCGTAGCCTTATCATGTCTTTATTAAGAACAAATTTTGGCGCATTTAGGAAGCATTCCTATAAGCATCCCTATGATATATTATCGTCCAGCTATTCCCATCGCTATGCGAGCATTCTTGAGCGCGGAATGATATCTATCAGTTCTCCCCCACCTCCAATGGAAACGCATCACCTTACAAATCATTAGCCGTGCTGACATTCGGAGGAGAACGAAATGAAAATATATTCCTCTGGCTAACCCAAATGGAACGCCTCGATTCACTAGTAGTGAATCATTACACCCATGTGACAGTGCCATCTGGTGGTACATTAATTTGTTCTACAATTAACCTACAGAGGGTGCAATTAATTTCATTACAATTCATCTGTGCAGCAGGTGTGTTGGCCACATAGGTGATCTGAGCTTCATCGCGGTTATCCCGAGCCTGTTTAAACAGCCAAATCAATTAGCTTTTCCGAACAAGACTTCGGCGCATTGGAATAATCAAGAGGTTTCGGGTCGGTGTCATTTTTGGAGGAGATATCCATAACCTGTCAGAGCGCAAACAGCCATAGATAGCGTTATTTATATTCTAATTAACCTCCTACCATCAATATTACTTTCACTTCGCTCCAAAAACGATGAAAGTGTTAATAGACGAAGGTCAAAGGTCAACGGAATGAAGCAATGCGCGGTGTGTGTTATCGGTATACCGTAATTTGTTACCGAGAAAGCCAACGGCCATAAGTCGCGTCAAAAAGTTTCGAAATTATGCGTCCAATAGGATATGAGTATATTCGCACATGCGCACTACATTTTGACAATTTTTCCATGTTTTTTTTTTTTTTTTAACCGGACATTCTTTTGTTATTAATCTCATGTGTTTAGCGGTCAACAAAAGAGAAATCTGTTATTAAATAAATATAGATTCTATTGACCAGTATATCATAGAAAAGAAAGAAATCCTAAAACAGTTTTATATATTTTCAAATTTTAGACATTTTTTCGTTCTATTTTAAGATATAAGATATTTTCCTAACAGAACTCACTTTACTCTGACGTTTCTGTTTTTATTTCCTAAGAAAATAACTTTGTAAATTTGGAGTACGGCATTAGATATAGAATTTTCCGTGATGCTCTATAATGTACATCGGTATCTAGCTTCATCCCTCCAGGAGCAATTTTTTTTCCCCTTTAGGGATGGGGAAAATGATAACCAAATTTTTCAAGAAATGGAACTTTTTAAAGTCCACTGATGGTTGGCAGATGGCCAAACATTCATCCCATCAGTGTCAGTATCTACTCGTTCTCATAGGGGAATAGAAAAGATATAATAACAGTATTAAATTGTGGCCCAGGCAACAAACGAACAAAGAAAACTTAAGGAAACAAAACTCAAGTATAAAGTTAGTATCACGAAGTTAGATGATCCGAAATTATAAATTATTTTATTTTTTATTTTTGGAAGTAGATACGTTTGTTCGGTGTAATTGAGCATCCTTAAAAGACTGCCTTTTATAATACAATTTCGTGTTTTATATCAGATTAAATCGTGTTCTGAAATAGACAGTTTAAACTAGAAAATGTACGAGTACTTCTATTGTTAAAGAAGCATTGTTGATCAAGCCATGAGAATTAGTGAGCAGGCGCCAGGTGCCTTATACAATTGTTGGTCACGCGACACTGTTGAGAGCGGTTTTCGCAAACTCAACAATTGAGTATTTTTCTACTTTTTTTTTAACGATTTAAAATAAACGAGACTTTAATTGAAGAAGAACGCAAATCGTTTAATTCTTCTAAGTTAAAAATGCCTAGAGTCTTTATTTGCATTTGCAAGAATTGGTATGTTTTAATTATAGGAAAGTGGAATTTTTCGTGAAGTTTAAGAGTCGGTTTCCTAGTTGCATCAATCATTCTCTTTGTTGCCAAAAGGTAAGACCTTTTATACGCCGATCGCAGGAATTAAAAACTGCAACGTGTCAGCAACACATGTGAAGTAGTGTTATTTTCTTTAGACTTCTTCCAGTAACCCTTTACAAAGCGAAGAGCTCTTGAAAGTAGCTTGGCGAACAGATTCACAGGGTTAAGTTATTGAGCAACCTTTTTTTTTTTTTTTTAAGGATTCTTTGCTGTCACTACAAGGAAAAACTTTATAATTTATGAAGGAATCCTTCTGGCTTCAGCGGTGGGCGTACACTTCGTTTGTGGTGAGGGGCGTCGGCTCTTTTCTGTCTACGGCAGTTAAAGCGCGCATTCACAAAGCCAACTTATCGGCACACAGATTGGGACGTCCATAGCAGGTGTGCTTGTCATCATTTTGCTGACTTTTGGAGGGCGAATATATGCCTGTGGTAAGGATAGCAATGGAGGGGGGGGAGGGTAGGGATATGTTGGTCAACGAAAGCGATGGTGTCAAAAGAGACTTTTTGCTATTAACAGGAGATGTCATCTACTGAATCTTTTTGATATTCCACAGCTGCCCACTGTTATTCAACGAACTTAGGTGTACTTTAACTACAGTAGGATGTTTCTAGTTGCTCTGTGCTAACACAACTGGTTGTTAGGAGAATGAAAAATATAGGGGGGGGTAGCGATTGAGGGATATAAAACTGTGTCAGAGACTGCATGTGACACGTTCGGAATTTTTTGCATGCAAAGTTGATGTATATAAAGAAAAATCATATTGCCATGTTTATACAGTGCTATGAGATATATGTTCTGAAATAAGATCGAAATCCCTCCCCCACCTTCTTAGTTCTGTTAAAAAAAAGGGAAAAAAAGAAAAAAGCGAAAATCAAAGATTTTCCCGATTCTGAATTATTCTCCTGATCCACACTTAAACTATTATTTTAATCCTTTCAATTAATAATAAATAATCGATAATATTAGGACTTTAAATAAAGTCCTAATACTATTGATTATTTATTATCTATAATAATGAAATACACGATTTCATTTATAATATAATTGTTTGAAGAAAGTCCAGAATATCGTAAAAATGAGTAATATTAATAATTTACGATTAATTATATTTTCAAAAATTATCAGTCTTTCTCGTGACTACAATGGAATGCAGTGACACAGAATACCGCTAGATGGCGTTACGTGTCAATAGAAGAATTAAGGTTAAATCGGAAACGTAAAATATAGCCATATAATATTATAACAAATCGGTTTTTATTCTCCTATAGGCGTATAAGATCTAGAAAGAATCCAGGCCGATACTAATAAACTGATTATAAAGATAAACTGAATAAGTAAAAAGAAACGAAAAAAAGTGAATACATGATGCCGTGTAATCAATTTACATGATATTATCCAAAGCACGCACACCTGCCCAAAACAGAACATTATTCTTGAAGCTTGACACGAAGAATTTTCAGTGGAGACATCTAGCGGAGATTCTTGTATTCCAAATTATGTATCAATCTACAATAATGATCACATATTGTTTTAAGTATACACGTATATGCCGCCGTCTTTCGTTTGCAATCCCACGCGAAGTATGCGACTCCCATAAGATTAAGTCGCGTATTCAAAGTCATAAATTTTCCAACTTATCCGCGAATTGCATGTCAAAATGGCGCTATCGCATCTTAAATTCAAAAGCTTCGGGGAAGGGAAAAACTGCATGACATCATGGACATAGGTGTCGGAGATAGTTAACATTATCTCTTTAGTTGGATGAGAGTAAAGTTGAAAGAACAGAAGAAAGAAAAAAAGAAATTAGACCCACCTCTCACCCCGAATAGCTACACGAAGGACAGAGATGAATCTGACAGCTTTTGATATATGGATTCCCTACGGTGAGGCTGCTAGCGATATGGGAGTTGATAGACTTAGCAATGGGGGGAAAGGATAGCAGTAATGCTACCCTCTGGAGAGTTCAGAAGATAATGAGCAGTACAAGATGGGAGATTCATCGAGACGAGAACAGAGAGAGAGAGAGAGAGAGAGAGAGAGAGAGAGAGAGAGAGAGGGCGTGGGTGTGAAAGACAGATACGTAGGGAGGAGCTCATGGATCTATAGAAAGACCTATCTGGGCACGACTTGAGGGTTAACATAAGAATCCGTGTATTAACTTAGGTGATAAGAAAGGACGTGAGAATGACCTAATATAATAGCTTGGAATGTTCATTTGTTCTTTAAAACGTTTACAGCAATTGGGAACACAACAGCGATCTCTGAAATAATTCCAACTAGTTTGAAGCATTTAATTCAAGTCACTTTTTTTTTCCCATTTATTCTACCTGTGGAAGGTACAACGAACGGCACTATGTAATACCGAGAATGGGCCTAGTCTACGATGTTTGTAAACGGTTTAATTTTAAGGAGAAATGAACATTATGAACTTATAATTTAATTAAATGCATGCGTATTCTGCATATATTTTCTATGCAGAATACGCATTTATATGTATTCTGTATATAAATATTCCATTAATACACTGTAATAAAAATTTATCATTTTTATTTAATATTAGAATATAATTTTAATAATTTATTCTTTTTATTTAATATTAGGAATATATCTTTTTTTTTTCGTTATTTCAAATTAATTTTATTCCTACACCTTTTAGTTTTCTAAATAATTTGCTATTACGTTTAGAAAATTTTCTAAACATAATTGCAAATAATTGCAAAAATTAAGTTTACATAATTGTAAACTTGAAAACATGGATAATTAAGTTATCTAAACATAATTGCAAGATAAAATTGTAATAATAGGAAATAAGAGAGATCAGATTCCAGGATAGCGGATGGCAATGCTGTAGCCAATGAAGTTTTAATTGAGATTCGTCTGTTGATGTTGCCCAGCCATGACTAGAGCTTTTAGCTCATGACACCCCATTCACACCACACATTTTCTTCAATCAGATGAAGGGATAATGAGTCAAGGACTCAGTCTATCTCCCCCCAAAATTGTAATAATAACTTTTTATTTAATATTATATCGTTTTAACAACTTATTATTTTTAGTTAATATTAGGAATATCTTTTTTTTCGTTATTTCAAATTAATTTTATTCCTACACCTTTTATTTTTCTAAATAATTAGTAATTATGTTCAGAAAATGTGTGCATCATTTTTTTTTTGCTAATTTTATATTACAAATATAACTAACATATATTACAATTAATACAGAAATTAAAAAAAATTAAAAATAAGGAAAAATAAATTTTGAATGAACGTTCTTTATTTCTTTCCCTTTTATCCAAATTTATTACTTTTATTGCGATCTCTTCTAGCCATTTTAAATTCCCTTATTATTTGACGATAAGAAACGTCGAAAGAAAACAACTGCTTTCAGTGAATATGTCTAAGTATTCAATAGTATAACTGTGAATTTGAATTATACGAGGAGATCTGTAGAATTAATAAATCCGATTATACTCCTTTGATGCAATAGGGAGATTGTGAGTCGACTACCCGGTTTGAAAAACTGTCGTAGTATATCTATCTTTGCATATACGTTTCCATCCACGTAGTTTGCTACATGAAGATGTGCAGAGAACATACATTTAAAGGGGCAACCCAATCACTCATTCGTGTTTATCTCTGCATTCTTGCCGTCTACTACTGTAATTCTACCGACATCCCGAGGTCATACACATACGCACAGAGAGAGACAAATTAAATACGTCCTACAACGCAACTCGAACTATCCATTAACCATATTTAAACCAACCTCTAACGGTCTGTAATTGTATCCGAACCCAGACACACAAACTCAATAATTGGTTAATTGCAGGAAACCTCATTATAAGCGCCGGAATCCATTAAATCAATTACACTGGTTGCCCTTCTTTGACGTACGTTTCTTGATGTAATGAGGTTTTGTTTTTCTTTTTCGCCTATATAAGTGTGAGCCTAATGGTTAAATATTACTAGGGAAGGATTCTTCCAATGCATCCTTTTTAGAGCTGGAATTAATTTGAAGTCTTAAAAAATGAGAAGCCTTTATGCTGCGTCTATATTCATTATCATTCGCTCCCACGGAAGATTGGTGTGATGAGGAAAGTGCTCTTGTGCGGTATCTGTCCAAAAGTAAGAGTATGTCTGCAGAAAACATGTATACTTGTGCATTCATGGATTAAATAGAACTTCCAGAAGTATGTTAAAATGATACATTCGTATAATTCCTGGCAAATAAAGTTGTATAAAACATATACCAAATTTACGGTTATTATACTTTATCAAACTATAAAAATCGAAATGCTTGTAAAATTAATTACATTTATGTATATAATAATATGTTATATTAAAAATTATTTGCTTACTTTTAAGCGTAATAATGTTTAATAAATATTTGAGCAAAACTATATATATTTTTAAGAACACCTTTTTAAAATTAATATAATTTAATTATTAAAAAAGTTTTAAATTTAAATGCAAATTTAAAGCTTTTCACTTTAAAAGTATTTTGATTAATTTTTATGGGACTTTAGTGTGATTCGAAGAAAATACCTTGTTGAAATTCCTCTCTACTATCCTGTATCATTAGTTAGGCTAGCCATATTTAGAATAAATCGAGGCAGTTAAGGAACTTTATTATGCGAATCAGTTGCACATCTTCATCGAAAGGCTTCTCTCTTTTTCTACACTAAATATCACAGTCGAATCTGTCGTTTTTTTTTATATCATTATAATGAGGTGAAGACTCTTTTTCCCAAAATTAGTGAAAAGAAACGTTTACTCAAAGTTTAATTAGAAAGAATTCTAATTTCAGCTATTTTTTGAGGTTTTTGTGTTTTCGTTTTCTCTTCCCTAAAAATAAAAGATTTTCTGTAAGAAGGTATTTAACATGAATTCCTTGTCTTTTGGGGGAAAAATTAAAAATAAATACGCAGAAATCTAAGTAACTTTTTTTCTTCTTTTTTTTTGATAATTTAGGAGATCCGTTTTCGCTCGCGTTTGTAAAATAACTGGATGGATGAGGAGGAACTCAGATTTTGAAACAGTTATTTTAAGATTTTTCCTCTCAATTATATCGTTAACCTGGTTATACAGAGAAGATATTTGTAAAGGGGCAACAACTATCGAGACATCTTTATAAGTATTAAGTTAGCTTAATATCCTTAGTGCATCCGCACCCACCTTCTTAAGTTTACCTTGTGTATTAAGAAAGAAAGGAAACGTCGTTTATTAACAACCTCTGAGAGAGCACCACGGCACTGTTTCTAAACTTTTCACTTTAAACTTTTTATCAAGTGGATCAGTGTTTGAGAGAGATTTTTCTTTTCTCTTTTCCTGCGCCAGTTTCAATGGATGCCAGTCGATACTGCGGTAAGGAGGGATGCGGATTTTAAGAGACAGGGAGTGACAGCCGTGAAACTGTAACAGGAGACAGTGAACGCCAGATAAAAACCGCATCCAATGAGGCGAGCCGATACGATTCAGCAAAAAGTGACGACGAAGGCGAATGGGGAGAAGTAGCGGTGAAAAGAGGGGAGTTTACAGACGAGGGGGAAAAGACTGGCTCCATTATGTTTTGTGTCAGTCGGGCTCCTTTACTATCGGCTATCTTGTATAACGGGGACCATCGCCTTTTGTTTGACGTCGGCTCCCTAACCAACCTCTGATTGTGGCAAACTTAAGTGAGAACGCGACGGGCTATGCACTCAGCGTTCTGAATGTAGACTTCGCCGATCGAACGACATACTGCTTATTAATTACGCTGGCCAAACTTTCTCAGGTGGTTAAGTTCACACAGAGGGCAGCAGGAAAAGAGTGAGATCCACTGATTTGTATATGAACACGCCGTTTTTTGTTTCTTTTGCGTGCAGTTTACGTCTCTCTTGATCTGTCAGCTTATGTAGCGTCTAATAAAGTAGTTTTCGGTGACTTTTGTCAGAGGAATAGAAATTGAAATAAGTACACACCGATGGTAATATTGCCTTCAATGCTGCTTCACGTGCCTATTTGTTCGAAAGCTGAGTAAGTTTTACGCTGCATCAAGCCAGATTATAAAATGGAAGAAAGGAATGGTTTTGGTTCTAAAAACACTATTTTGATACTATTATAGCAAAGCCAAAATTCTTCCTTATGAGCAACCATTCTCTTTATCAATTCTCATCACATACCTCTTTGTAGAAGATGGCTATCACATTGTAATTAGGATGTTAGATGCTATCTTTATTGGCTTCGGAAACAAGAAGTGTCTTGCGGCCACCAGAAAAGCAAATGGCGTTCCATGCTTAATCGATATTGTAATAAAAGTGCTGCATACCTAGAGATCCATTGTGGGAAATTATTTCAGAGTACGTCAACGACAATTCAATCTTACCTCGGTATCGAATTAGGGAAGTACCTGTTTTAATAGGCGAATATGAGTATCTTCTTCTCTTAAAGAAGATCTGTACAATTCGTAGGTAGTGTGCATCTCTTCTCAGACTGATCTCAGAAGGCAATTTCAAAATGAAAATTCGCGTTATGTCTAAGATAAAACTGTCATATATTTAAAATTTTGTTTAGGTTTAAAAAAAAGGAACAGGTTAAAAGAATTTAACGAACTCCATATATTAAACATTCCGTTTCTTCTATGTCTTTGTGTGTGTGTGTGTGTTTTGCGTTTTCTCCCCAATAATAACCCTATCAGGAGGTAATTTATTTCTACTTGCTCCGCTGCATACATGCATATATTACATGTAGCTTCCAAGTACTGATTAACATTTATATTTACATTTATATTTTTATATCTACGAGTATATGCACATATTCCGACCTTTACATCCATATTTATATTTTTATATAGACATACATTTACACTATATAATTCACACAATATATGAGTAATTTATGTTAGATTACAAGCACTGAAAGTTGATCTTATTGGAAAAGTTAATTAATTCTGAGTAATACTTTTCGATAAGTCTGTTTTAGTCTCATATCTGACAGTCGTAAAGTATGTGGTCAACAGTCTGTTGAAGGTGTGGACTACAAATGCATGATGGTGATTCTAGGATATGGAATGTGTGTGTGTGTGTGTGTGTGTGTGTGTGTGTGTGTGTGTGTGTGTGTGTGTGTGTGTGTGTGTGTGTGTGTGGAAAGTCTCCTTCTCATCGACACCAATATCAGTCCATCTAACGAGCTTCGGCACAGATAAATGCCAAGGTGTCTACTAGCTTATCATATAGAAAAGATTTCCTATTACTTATGTAAATAACTATTTATCGCAACAACACTGAACAGTAACTTACACTAAGAAAGACGTTCAATACGTATTGCTCTCATTGATAGGAACTGCTGTCAACATTGAAAGTTTCCAGCAATGTGAGGCAAGATCATCTACAAGCAATATTAAAATCTTGAACAGCAAAACGTTTCTTATTAGGATGGGAAGGAGAAGAAAAAGCGGAATTGACATAAAACATGCATCAGGGTAATTCACATACCCATTTGACATCTACGATCTTATAAAAACCGTACATGTTGTTATGTACCATTCAGTCCTTTCCGACTCCCGGAGGATCTTGTGAATAGTCCTTCGTCTCTTCTTTCAGCGGTTTTAAATTCATATGAGCAAATTCCTTTATGTTGTCCATCCAATCTTTCGCTGTCTTTCTCTTCTTCTCTTTAAGCTTCACAGGAATAACTGTCTTTTTCAAAGATTTATCATTTTAGAGATGAATCTTTGGAAATCATACATACATTAAAGAAGAGAGAATCTAGTTCAACAACACTTCAATCGCTAGCGTGGAAAGAATTCATTACCTACATAACAATTTTGACTTGGCTTTCAGTGACTTCCACCTGTGGGGTTCGATCTTGCTGCTCATTCTTCTCTGAGGAAACGAAAGGTGAAATCAGCTGCCTAGCATAGTGGGCAATCAATTATAAATTTACGGGATAAATGCCTCAGAGAGAGAGAGAGAGAGAGAGAGAGAGAGAGAGAGAGAGAGAGATGAAAATGGTTTAAGTATTCTTCTTTCACATTGACAATTTTTTAACGCTAGAAATACTGCACGTATATCACACGAAAACATATCATCAAGGATTTTAACCTTGTGTTGTTAAACACTAATGCTCTTAAGAACAATTTTATACGTTTTTAATACAATTTGTATACAATTATTATAGTAATATAATTGGGAAAGACTATAAGTAGAGAACTCCATGATAATTCATGGTTTGACCATGTATGGTGCCGAGATTATCTTCCACATATGGTTTCATTTTTCTATAATGCTCAGGGGAGGCGATTTACCAAATCCATCAATTTAAGGATTTTTATATGGGAGCCTCCTTAGCTCAGTCGGTGTAGACGAACCTCTTTGGTTGAAATTCACTTTGAAACAAAGGGATGACTCACTATACATGTAAGAATAAATGTTTACATGAAATATTCTAGAATGCATAGACTTCAAAGAGATGATGTCTGTTCTCGTGATAGAAAAGATACATGCGCATTAAGCAGCGATAAAGACTCGAAACAACACTTCTCTAAGTGAAGGAAATACCGGCACGTGACTATGGGTTGTAGCTGCCATCGCTTGCCCTTAAACGACCAATCGAAATGCGACCCTTTGCGCTACGAGAAGTTCCTCGCTCTCGTAAAAGAGGAGCCCGGTTCACTCCAGTGTCGTAACTGCACTGATGCACGACCCGCCTTCGATATCCCTTTAATGGCAACTTCACTGTTTCGTTGGGTGATCGATATCACCTTTTCCTTTGCTAAGAATTTCTTCATTGCTTTCTGAGAGTACATCTAAATAGTCCGAACTTCGTAAAAATTTCAGTTTTTACAGTGGTTTTCCACATTTTATAGCTGAATGTTTGGTTACCCACAATTCCGTTCGCTACTATAAGGACGACGTTTTTTTTTGTTTTTAATTTTACATTTAAATGCATAAAAATGGCTACCATGTTCACATATACGTCGGAGGTTTGTTTCGTCCATGCAATTGGCTATCGGAACACGTGACCGTCAATTCAACATCTCTCAATCTGTCTCTTTCCGTCTCTTAGCAACGAAAAAGTTGGCTATTGGGAATCATAGAAAGCGCCATCTTCTACCTGAATTCAACATGTGAATGATTTATGTGCGCCTAGGGGTCGATTATACCAGTGGTTAAAGGAATGAACCAAAACAGCAAAATAATATGCTTCTTTACCACCATTCCCCTTACCAGAATAGGAGGGGGGGGTTAAAGAATGATAGATTGCTCCCCTGAGATAGTCGAAGATATTGCAACAGAGGTGTCCACTGATCGCTTAGCTAAATGGTGTGTTGCATAGAACCATGGGAGAAGATGAAAATTCAAGACACGTGATCGATGTTCTGGAGAACTTCAATTGCAGTCGCCATTTTGAAATTAACTATTGCGATCTATCAAAGCTTCCAATGCACTGAAAAGGATTTCGAGATGGGACACAAATCTCTGCGTGTGTGTGTGTGTGTTTCTTGTTGGAAACAATTACGTAGCAATTTTTAATAGGGTGAAACAATTTTTGTCTCTGTAAGGCCACGACGGTGTTTTTTAAGGGGACATTAATTACAGAAAGTATCAATCATTATGAAGGCTAATTATCAAACAAAATCAATTTTAATTTCGATAAAGAGAGAGGAGCTGACACCGTGAGCGCTACCTGAGAGGAACAAGAGCTCACTGGAAGCGGGGCAGGTCTTAATGGTTTTAAAAGAACCGAAGGAATCAATTAAAAAGAGAAACTGAACCCCCTCACGTAATGATAACAGGCCACAAAAACATCGCTGGTTTAATGATAAGCAATTTAAAGGAAGCCAAAAAAATCGAGCGCAGAACAAAAGCGTGGAAGATATTAACATGTACCGGTGGGTTGGTGATTAGGAAAGCAGTGGGGCGTTGCTAGGGATCAATTGTTCTTCCGATGGCTGTTTCTTTGTCTAAACTTCTTTCCCCTACGGCCTCTCATTTCTTTTGTCATTCCAATTCTTACTACCTTTCCGATTCCAACATTTGATCATCCTTTTGTTGACGTCCTTTTCCAGTCGCATTTTCTTCTGAAGACGATCCTTTGCAACTTGCATCTTGGAAGTTTTTTTCCCACTCGTGCATATCTATTTGTGATTGGAAAATTTTCTTCCATATCCTGTCTTTATTTCACATATATCTACACATTTTCGTCTTCCACTTTTCAACATTCTCGTATTTTATATTTTTAAAATCTCATTTCCGTGTTTTCGTCACTCTACATCTTTTTCTTCGTTTATTTCTCTCCTTAATCATTCAGTTCTTTCCTTCATCTTGCATTCTTTCTTCCGATATAATTTTGTGTTCTCTTTCCCCCCTTTCTTTTCTCAACCACATTTTTTTTTCGTCTTAATATTCTTATCTTTCTTTTCAGTCTTGCCTTCTTTCCTTAATTTTGTTATTTATTTCTGTCTTAATTAGGTGAGATTAATCTTAATCTGTTTTTCCCCCTTAATCTAACCCTGTTTTCTTCTTATTGCATTGCATTCCCTTTTTAACCATGTCTTCTTTTCTTAATCTTCTTTCTATTTTTTTCTTTCAGTCTGTCCATAATCTTGTATTGTCTCATTTTACGAATATTGCAGTTTTTTTCTTCTTCTTAATCTTCGTCGTACTTCTGTAAATAATCTTTAAAGTCCCCATCGCTTCTTAATCTTGCGTTCCATTCTGTTCTGTTCCATTTCTTTATTTCATTTCACCTGACATTTTTCTTTTTCACTTATTTCTATCTGCCCACTGAGTATTCTTTTGTTCAATGGCCCACACAATGTCTCTTATATTTGTTCTTTCTAATAACCCCTTCTGTGCTTCCTATTGCAATCGGAAATAACAACGGAAAGACATGGATTCGAATTCCGTCTTAAACGGACACACACACACACACACACACACACACACACACACACACACACACACACACACACACACACACACACACACACACACACACACACACACACACACACACACAATCTACTAATAATTGTCTGGACACCTCCTGATATTTGAAGTTATGGAACATTCCAAGTTTGTTAATAACATAAAACCGGTGTACAGATAGTAGGAAGCAGCATTTCACCGTAGCAGCTGAATACAGATGACATGGCAAACATGACGTGAACTCAGTGACTTCGAGAAGGGTGTCATCGTGCGCTGTTACATTGGTTGCAAGTCCATACGTGCCATTACTGCTCAACCGGAGCACTCAGAATCAACGGTTGGTAATATGGTCAACAAATGAAGACGTTCTGGCATCACTAGTGCAGGAAAACACCCAAGGTGGCCGACGAAAATGACAGACAGGGACAGGAGGGTGTTAAAACCCTCTTGTTCATGGTTTGCACTAATACTGTACGAAAAGAACTCCATTTACTGGGTTTCCTGGCGAAGATCGTGTGAACTGAACAACTGACCAGTGGGAAACGGTACTGTGCAGCGATAAATCAAGGTTCACCTGTTTCTAGACTGATGGCAGGATGTGGAGACAGCTTGGTGAATGCGTGTTACCTTGGCATGTTGTATCAGCAGTCAAGTTTGGTGGTGGAGGAGTAATAATGTGGGGTGCATTCAGATGGGTTGGAGTGAGATCACTGGTCGTTGTCCTGGTTCTATAACGGCAGCTCAGTACCTTGATATTCTGCATAATCAGGTGCTGCCTACACTGTGGAATTTTTATGGAACGGACCATAATTGTAGAATGGGACATTGTTGTTCCATGCTACAGTGCACCAGCTGTTATGGAATGGTATAAAGAGATGGGTGTTAACAACTGCCGCGCTCAGTTCTGACCTTAACCCCATCGAATACTTGTGGGACGAGTTGGAGCGGCCATTGAAGTCCAGTGCAGCACGTCTTTGATCTGTCGTTGAACTCACTGCTGCTTTGATGGAGGAATGGAGACAAATTCCAACTGATGATTGCCGCACAAGAGGTGATCAAAGCCAAAGGTGGACAGACCCGATATTAGGGTTCGCCTGGTGGCATCAATTGTAAATTCCTAAAATGTCCGGAGAATTAGTGGTAGATAGTGTGTAATTATATATATATATATATATATATATATATATACATTTTTTTACTATTTTTTTAAAAAACGGAATTTCTGGGATGAAATCCTTCTACTCCCCCCCCCCCATTGCCTGAGTGGAATAACTAACTTCTAAGGGAAAAGCCCTTACAAAGGTTCTTCGTTTTTCAAGACGGGATTCGAACCCAGTTTTTTTCTAATCAATTGAGGTATCCTCGATATCAACTGAGTCACGGAGACTTTCTGTTGATTTGAACGAGAGGACAAACCGACAGGAGAACAAAGGCTTCGACAAGACTAGGGATAAAGTATCAAAAGCACTACCGTTATTGCATTTAGGTATATAATAAAGGAAAGTCATTAGGCCTAATATGCAGAAGGAACATGGAATGAGAAATGAGAATAACGTTTATGTTACCTTTCTAGCAGAGGTGGTCTCATTCAATTCCAATTTTCCAGATCTCTTGCGTGGACATTTTTCTAAAATAAATATTTGAGATGAATAGCGGGTAATGGAGGCAGGGCGAAAGAGATATGGGATATTGAGGGGGAAAAAGAGAGAAAAGTTGTAAGAAAGAGTGGAAAAAGAGCCAGAAGATATGAAAAAGATTTGTATTTTCCGTGTAGTCCGAAACGCTATGAAACACTCAAAAGAGTTCTAAGACACGGAGTGTATTTTCATAAATCACGTTTCACCTGACTGACGAAGAGGTTCCTGCAGCATTCAGCACGAATCGTGACAACACTCACAAATCTAAGAAGTGTACAGAGGCGTGAAGGGTTCCCATAGAAACTTGTTGACATTGACGTCCACCATTAGAATTATGTATTATGTGTTTCTTGGTTTGCCGTCAGAAACGCATTCATGCAGAACACCTAGCGACTTCCTTGACTATAAAAGGAAAATAAACATCCTTTTCTTCGTTCTCTCACCGAGAAATTTCATTACGAACATGTCTTTGCCTTAACCGCAGTCAACCAAGTTAAAACATTCCTAGACAACAACAACAAATCTCCGTACATTGCAATGGAATCTCAATAAAGCATCACAATCGGAGAAAAATGGAGAGATGAATGCGTATAATACATATATAGAGAGACAGATAGACAAAGAGAGACAGAGAGAGAGAGATGATAGAAGAGAGAAGGGAAATAAAAAAATTATCCATACATGGAAAGAAAGAACGATGCAGATACGCAACAGATTTTGTTTCTAATCAATCTACATTTAATTGAATTAAAATAAATATCGTAATCTGTATTCGATCCCAATATAGGAATTCGATCTTATTTTTATCTCAAATAAAAATAGGATCACAAAGCAACAGGGCGATGTGCGATTTCCATCCGTATAGACTGTCAGATAAATTAAACATTGATTTACTTAGAAGAACTGCACGTGAACACAACCGAAAATAAGAGAGAGAGAGAGAGAGAGAGAGAAGAAATAAAGCAGATGGCTTAAGAACTCTATTTTTGTTTTATAAACCGGCAGACATTCAATTTGCATAATTGTTAATTTTGTGCGCAGTTGTTCGTGTAATATTAAACAAAATTTCCATAATTTTATAGGATCGCTATTTCTATAAAAGTAAACGGTGTATTTTATTTCTGCTTGTCTGTCTACTCTTATTGCAGAACTTCTTGGTTTTCATGGCCACGTTGTGTCTGTTGTAGCTGGTTTTAGTAAACACGTTGGGTAGAGTAAGGTATTTAATATTTAGTAGTCTCGAATTTAGCAGTTAAATTTTTTCAAGTAAATTCTTCGACGAATTAATTTATGTAATATAATATATACAGCATAAAATTAATATTGGGTAGTTTTATAGAAACTTTTAAAGAAACCCTAAATAATTTTTTTTTTCGTATTCAATATTCACCGAACTTTCATTACTATGAAAGCAATCTCTACTCTCATGTCTGTGTTAGTTTATACTTAGGTTAGCTTAGCGATGAATAAAGTGTATATTATCTTGTTTGTTCTATTTAAACATTGTTGTCTCTTCAGAAGCCAACAATAGACAACATTGTTGGCTTTTTTATGAACAACAGTGGAGAACAACCGGCTCTTTTATGAGCAACAATGAACGATAAGAACAAAAGTTCTAAAAAGAGCCACTTATGCTGTCCAAAACCACTTTTACAGTTCATTGTTGGCTATTTTACAGCAGTTGTTGCTTTCGTATTCTGTCCAACAATCACTTCTTCTGTCCATTGTTGCCTATTGTACAGCAGTTGTTGCTTCCATATTTGTTAACTGACATCGGCTCACTGTTACAGAAAATATACGTTAAAATGTTGAGCATCATATTAATGCCTACCGTTTTTTTTCCTCTTTTTCTACCTTGAGTAGTTTCAAATGAAAAAGTGAATCGATACTGGTATTATATTTCAACGATTCTTTCCCTCCTATTCTCGGTGATCCTATTCTCAGTGATTTTTTTATGACTAATGATGTACAGCTAAAGCTAATACGTTCGCATTAAAGTGTTTTTTTTATTTAGTTTGAACACTCATACGTGAAATCTAAATCAGAATTAAAAATTAAAATTAAATATATAACGAATATAACGTAAAGCCCGTTAATACTGTGTGTAAGAAATAGAAAAAGAGAGACTCTTTTCTTCCCAATTTTTCTCTTTTATTCCTTCTCTCTCTCTCTCTCTCTCTCTCTCTCTTTTCATCCACGTGTGCCAGTAGAAACCCCAGAAACATATGGAGTTGAAGCAAATAGCAGCTTAATATTGTGAGGTATTGTATCTCCTCGTGGCTTTACGCCACTCTTGGAATCTGTCTACAGATTATCTATATCAATCATCTTTTTCGTCATGGAAGAATGCCTCCAGAAGATCAGATGGGATTTTCGCACTGAGAGCGAGAGGAACAGGGAGAGGAAGAAAGGGAAGGATTAGTGGAGACTGGTTCAACTGATGCTGGTCTTACTTACCGATGAGGGGATATTCACTACGGTGTTGTTCGCAGGATGGCAGAAACAAGAAGAAAACGGAAAATTTCCCATTATTCGTCCTTACAAGAAAATTAATTATCACATCCATCATTATGAACTGAACAAGTCTAATAAATTATTCATTCTATGATCTCGTTATCCACTGGCTGGAAGTTTCTTTTAAATTATGTTTAAATTCGTTTTTTTTTATTTTCGCTTTTTTAAATACGTTTGTTGAATTTCTTTTATTCGTTTATATTTTCAATTTTTATGTCTGAATTTTCAACGTTTTTTGTGTGTTTTAGAAAAAATGTTTTTTTTTTTAAACTATTATTTTAAACGTGTTTAAAATGGAGGATTCTTGAAATTTTTTAAAATTTATATTTGTGTTTCTTTCACAGTTTTTAAACTTATTATCGAATGGACCTTTTTTGATTGTTTTTTTTAAATGTAAACCTTATTTGGATTTTTTTGAAAATTTATAAATTTTGATTTGATTTTTTGAAAATTTGTAAATTCGAAATTTGATTTTTTGAAAATTTATAAATTCTGATTGGATCGTTTGAAAATTTTAAACTCTGTTTAGAATTTGTTTAAAAACAAATAATCAAAACTTTTATTTTTCTTTTCTTTTAGTTTTTTTATATTTTCTTTTGATTATAAAATTATTTTAACTTTAGTTTTTCTTATGGTTTTTAAATTTTCATTTTTTTATCTAAATTTGTAAATGTCAAATGTTTTCTTCTTAGAAAAAAAGGATCTTTTCAGGAAAAAAAAACTATTGTTTTGAAAACATTTAGAAAGACGGAGTATTCGAAAGTTTCGAATTTTTTTTCCAAATTTCATTTTAAACTTATGTTTGGAATAAACTTTATTTGGAACTTTAATAAAAAGTTTTAAATTAAAAGAAAAAAAAATAAACTGCGTTGGAGTTCCTTATTTTTCATTTATTTATTTTTCCCCCCAAAATTTGAAATAAGTAATTCCAAATGTTGGATGTTTAGAACTTTTTGATCTATTTTTGGACTTTGTTTCGAAAGCAATCCAATTATAGAATTATCTGAATCTTTTGGATCTTTATATTTTTTGTCCTTTTTTTTCCTTATTCGGCTACAACTAAATGCTTTTCTTTCATCTAGCCAAGTGCCGATAACGCTTTTTTCCGAATCAACTCCAATTACATGAAAAATTTTGTAAGGTTAGGGTATTCTAATTATCCCAATGGGAAGTGGAATGCGAACGTTTCTTCATCGAATATTTTAGCTACGAAAAACCATATCATTAGTGTTATAGCCCAAAATGAGTGGAATCTGCGCATTACTCAATGTTAAGTAGGATACTATTACGCCAATGTCTTCAGCTTGTACGAGAACCAACAAAAATAGAACGATGGAGAGAAGACGATTCGACTAGTAATTGGATTTCCTCTTTCACAGAATACCATCAATCAATTAATCGAAGAGAGGGATAGGGAGAGGAAGATTTCTGCGCACTCTGCTCCCGCAAAATCTATGTTACCGGGAAAGGAGAAAATAGAGCTCCTGGCTGACGTCACCAGCTTTATCTGTCACTGGAGAGGTCTACAGAGGGACTGTTATTCGTTTAATAAGAATGCGGAACAAAGTCACATCGCAAGGTTGTTGTTAATCCTCCGTTTAGAAAATAAAGAATTCATTTTTATGAGCTTTCCTCCCCTATGTATGAATCAAATGGATTTCTCCCTACCTTAAAATGAAATTACAATTTCTGTCACAACGGTAAGGAGTGAATATTAGATTTTTGCATCTTCCATTAATGAGTTTCGTACATACAAAGATGCGTTTATTATTCCCAATAGCATTAAAGTTCTCTGTTTTAAAAATTATTTAGTTATTCGAATTATAGGTAGTGATGAATGCCGGTGTATGAAGCATTAACTGTAAACTATCAAATTTATTTTTTAACAATAACAGTAAAGACACAATCATTATTTGATTTCCTAACTTTCTTCAAATCGAATTCTGCCACTGAATTGGAGATTGCGAAGAAACTTGGAAAGTATCTTTGTGCCTATGTATTTTTTCCTTTCTTAATTGTTTGACTTCTTTAAAGTTACCAAGTGATCAGAGGTACTAATTCCATTCCCTCTACTTTACACTAAATATTGTAACCTTTAACTTAGTGTAAGTTGACCTACTTTACACTAAATGTATTCGACCTTTAACTTAGTGTAAGTTGATCTTCAACAGTGTTAGTTGACCTTCTACTTTACACTAAGTGCAATCTGACTTTTAACTTAGTGTAAGTTGACATTCAACACAGTGTAAGTTGTAGGTCAACTTATAACAGCAAGTTTCCCTTAAGCCTATAGTTGGTGCAAGTGCTTTTGTATCATTTTCGTCCTTTTTCTTTGAAATTTCTCTTAGTCTATTATCTTGTATTTTTTATGACTAAATTTGGTAATATGTATTCTTTCTTTAGTTAATGTGCCAGTAACGTCTTACTTCCTTCTGAATCTATAATTGCATCAAGTTGCCTTTTCAAGATTTCGTTCTTTGATTATTTCAGATCTCAATTAATATATTATAAAATATATTAGGTTATAAAAGTTTGTTTCAATCAGCAGCCCTCTTCATTTTAACCTGATTTTTCCATTATTTTAGTTTCTATAAAATTGCTCGATAGCTAATTTTCTCACCGTAAGAATGAATTTAATTCAACCAGAATAAGAGAGAAGAGATGAAAATATATTACGTTGGATTTTTTTCTTTTCCTTCTTCCTTTCCTAATCTACCATCTGTTTCTTGTTTCGTATATTTCATTCATTATTCCAAAATCTTTATGATATCTTCCTACTTTATAGAGAACGTCAATCAATTCGACCTTTTCTTTGTCAAATACTTATTCGTAACGTTAACCATCTTCCAGAGATACTTTTAATATGTTATTTTATTTAACCATTTCTGAGGAACAAATATCAATAACGATATGAATTGTTTCATTATTATTTGACATGATTATCTTCGCAATTTATAAATATAACTATATGTTATTTAGATTTCGTAATAAAATAGTTAAATATTAACATATTTTTAGAAACTATAAAATTTTATTAAAATAATTAAAATGATTTCTTAATTCTCTCTCAGCTATAGAATGTACTAAAATTTATTAAAACATCTTTTAAGTTTTTGAAACGTAAAATATAAATTAATTTCATGAGTTCTGTAGTTCATATAGAATTTAGAATTTGAATATCTGTTCTTTGTGATTCAAAGCTGCTTTTTTTATCTCTGTTTTCCTGTTTTATTTGATTTTATTTACCGTTCACCGTATTTTTCGTTTCTTTTTTTTATTCTTGTACATATTATTATTTTTAGTTCCTTTTTAATTCTTTTCATCTTCTATATTACTTGAATTTTTTTCTTCTTTCTCGTTAGTAGTTTTCATTTTCCTTGTTTTTTTATTCATTTTTCTATATTTTCCTATTTTTATCCTTCGGCTCATTTGATGATTTTCTTTCGATCGCTTTAATTTTTTTTCCTCATTTTTCTTTTATTATTTGCTGCTTCCAGAACTTCGTATTTTTATAAATTTAGTTTATAATTATCTTCCTTATTGACATTGCTTTCTATTCTCACGCTTTTGCTTCCAATTCCACAAAAGCACGCTCTGCATACACACACACACACACACACACATTGCAAATCATCTCTCTCTTCTTCTTCTTCTTCTCCTTGGGAGGGAGGGAGCATATTCATTCTTCAGAAGGGGGGGGGGGGACGAAGAGAAGGGAAGATCAGCAGACTTTCCATACAGAAGTCATGAAGTTTATTTTAAGGCCTCGCTGAACTAAATAATAGAAATTATGCTCAAGTTCCTTCAGAATGCATTTTTGCAGGTGTTATGACAAATACGTCCCTCCCGGCCTGCTACGAAAGGCTCGAATATTGCTTCGTAATGTGGGCGGGCGCACGTGCTTCCCATGAAGACGGATGAACTTCTTATAAGAGTAAATTCTTTATTATCCGAGATCAGTTCGGTGTACATCACTGTATAATATTCATTTACGTTCCCGCTGGCAAATGTGAACACATCAACTATACAAAATGCAAACAGAATTTTCTCCATATTGCGAATGCTTTAAGCATTTTGGTGTTGACAGAAGGGGAGCTGCAGTTATTTCTGCGGCAACATTAAGACCGGTACAAATAGTCCATCATCCCGGTAATGCTTATATCTTAACGCGCACACACAAACATATATACACACGCATATTGCAAATATAGAATACGATATGAAATGGCTTTGGGCGGTATGTTTATTGTCAATTTTTGTTGTTTTCGGCCAACATTGTTCATTTATAGATGGAAATAAATTTTTCTGCTGATAGACTCTCATAATAATGCTCGTGTTTCTAGCGTTAGGAGAGTATTGCACTTTTGGGATTTGTTGGCATCTTTGTAATATATGGCTTTTCTTTATCCATCTTTCTGTCTGTCAAATATACAAATCGCTATTTCTTTTGGTCCTGTATTGCATGTGGTCACTTTAGAACAATACGGATGTTATTTATCCGAAATCTTATGAATTTTGTTGTTGTTTTGTTTTAAAAAAAAAGATGCAGGAATTACTTTTGCAAGAGATAAACAACGTTTCTTCTGACCACAAGAAATACCTAATTAGTTTAGTTTAAAAACTTGTAAGAATTTCAGTATTTAAATATAGTTTGATTTGTTGAATATTGACATAAACTTCTAGGCGTTGTTTTTTTGACCCAACAGACATTCGTTTAAATAACTGACGTAACAGGCACACGTATATCTAAACGTGATCTCTATGAAAAGTATTAGACCTAGATATATTGTTATCGTGATAAATCAACGTGCTGATTATATTCACCGAATATGGGAACGAAATCGATGTAAATCTTTGTTGAGTTATGTCGAAATCATATGTTTTGTCTCATGGTTTTCATAAAATGAGGAAAAAGTCACACGAAGGTATATTCACTGAGAAGGGATTCTCGTGTGGTAGTATACTACCTGGGTTGAGTTTTTAAAAACATTGTTATAATCTGCCGAATTTATAAAAAAAAGTTTGGCCTTTAACTTTTTGACACGTGTGATAATAAATTAGATTTTCATATATTTCAGTGATAGGAACTTTTCTCTGGTTTTTAGTTAAATGGCGCACTTCAATTACCGATATGTGATTGAGCTGCACCCTTCACTTACTAGTAGATGAGTGAAGGATGCCTGAGTCGCTGATAATTTCCGACTGATGTTTGTACATTTTGAAAGGACAGAGTTCACAAAAAACTCACGAACAACTCAATATGTCCTCATTAAATACTATTCGATTTCATTAATGTGTTTCTTTTGTTGATGAATGATATTCACCGGTAATAGAACGAGTCGAGACCTTGTTTACCCAAACAGTAACTTGTCCACATACATGCACCTCACTACTGAGAAATTTGGTTTACAGCAAGAAGGTCGAATTAGTTGCAAACCTTTTTTGATGAGACTGCGTATTGAATTATGAAGTTTTTTACATATATCAAAGCCAATGTTAATAGCAAATTAATTCGGCCTGTTCCTTCAATTCCAATCGTTCACGGGAGACGCCTTCCTTGATATAATAATGTAGCAACTGTCATTCAATATGTACTTTATAGGGGAAGGACGCTAAGGGAGCTTAATATTGCGAAGTGTGAGAAAGAAGGCAAACATATTTATCATTGGAAGTCCTACAAGAATCGACTACTGCTACTAACGACAGAATCCGGATGCTGATCACGTCAACAGTGCATTAACGGAGAGAAAAGGGGATTGAAGGGGAAAGAAGTTCATCCGTAAGATCATCCAGAAGTCGTCATTGAGCTTCTTCGCTTCTTTCCGTGGACGTTCGCTCGCCGAGTGCCGATGACATTCGTTCCAACTGCGGTAATCGGTCTTTGCGGCGGTGATCGAATGAAAATGTCCACACGATGGTTTCGGGTTCATAAAATGCTTGCCTGTTTTGCAACCTTTCCATGCGAGCGACCGCACTTTGGCAACTCCAATTTGTGGTGTCGGCCCCAAATGATGAAAATAATAATAATAATAAAAAAATTCTCTTCGCAGGAGTTAAAATAACACGTGGACAGGATGTGGCAGCAACTGATGCATCTTGTCACCTCCCGAGCAAAGAAATGTTCACATTTATCTTTAAACTAGTGTTTTGGAAGTCTTCACGCGCGCGCGTTTCTAAACGCACTGCTTGCAAGGGATGTTCTCATTCCACGATTATTACGAAGAAATTTGGGTTTATTGCCTCAAATTGTAGACCAACAGAAGAGCTGAAATCGCCTTTGTGGGATAATGCGTGGATTTCATCACTTTTATCTATTCTACTCTCTCTCTCTCTCTCTCTCTCTCTCTCTCTCTCTCTCTCTCTATTCTTATTGTTTTCGCTGCTATTGTTTTTTTCTATTTGTGAGTTCCTAAATTTATATTTCAAGCTCTTTTTTCTGTTAAATATAGTGTGTTCTTCTATTTTCCTCATAATCTTCATCTGTTTTTTTATTTCATCTAATGTGTCCTTTTCTTATTATTATTGTCTTAATTTTTCTCCTCATCATGCCCTTCATCTTTATTTTGATCTTTATCTTCATTCTGATCCTGTTTATCATTTCTCTTTATCCCGATCTTCTTTATCCTTCTCTTCTCGGATCATCATCTTCTTCTTCATCTTCTCAGGTCATCTTCTTCATCTTCTCAGGTCATCTTCTTCATCTTCTCAGGTCATCTTCTTTAGCTTTTCTCTTTATCCCGATCTTCTTTATCTTTTCTTCATTTTGTAGCTTTATCTTGTCGTCTTTACTCATCAGCTATCTTTTACAGTATTTCACTCAACTGATTATTTAAACAACCCATATTTTATGTGTCATTAATAGTGTTTGAATGTTTTTCTACTGTGATATACAAAATATGTTTCACTGTATTTAATTGACAAACAAGTATACTTCGCAATGATTTATGCGCTTTCAAATTTTCAACTGTTGCCATTTATTCTTAAATAATCTGTAGACCGAATACTTTTAAGTGGCACCAGCAGTTCTACACCCGTATTACAAACTCAGTGTGGAAGCTAGACAATAGCTTACTGAAGTTCTTGATTTGATTTTTTTTTCTTTTAATAAATGCAACAAGCGTTTAATAAATCATTAAACGTTTATAGAGATTGGCTTATAACGTTCTGGAATATACAATCGTCACTTCCTTCCCCCAGCAAAAAAAATCTAATGATTTTTTTATGTACCACTACTTCCGATTAAGTATAATTACTTCCGGTAAGGGAAAGACGCATCAGACTGTATCATCTCCCTCTTTCCCTTCAACCATGTAGCATCTGTCTCCTAGCAACATCTAGAAAGGACTAGCGAGAGAAGAGGAGGGGGTTATTCTACTCTTGTCTAATGCATTTTGCACGCAGCTAGCAGTCAGGGGGAAGCGAGTGTGCGAATGTTTCGTAATATATTTATGACCAACAGATAAAGGTTGAACTATGTGCGTCTCAAGATGACGGAAACACCCTTTTTTGCATCATCGGACAGGTCATGAATAAGTAATGAGTCTTCCCCCCCCCCCATTGGTGAGCTGTTTCGTTCACCACACAATCATTACCTCGACTCGCAGCTATTACCCTCGTGAAATTCCATTACCGTCACTTGCCAGAGTTTCGTTGCTATTGTCCGCACTGCACCTGTCTCAAGCGTCGAAGGCTACTTCTGCACAGACGAGCCAATTGCAGCTTATATTGCAGGGCGCCCGCCACTTCGGTTTCGCTCTCTTTCCTTCTCTCTCTCTCTCTCTCTCCCCCTCCTCCTCCTCTTCCAACTTCTTTTATTTTCTTTCTTTCTTCGCCCCTCCCTATTATTAGTAACTCTACATCCCCGTGCACTAAAACACCTGGGCAATTCCCGTGCCGGATGCAAGCTCCTAAGGTAATGGATCGCTGTAAACGTCATCCAGGGAGGGTTTCACTGCCCTATTCTTATCTGAGCGGCTAGCAGTGAGTGGATAAGAAGATTGAGGTGGAAGGGTAAAGAGATGAGAGTAGCCGTAGAATAAAAATGGGAGCCGCTTAAAATGCTTTGCAAGACTGAGAGAGAGAGAGAGAGAGAGAGAGAGAGAGAGAGAGAGAGAGAGAGAGAGAGAGAGAGAGAGAGAGAGAGAGAGAGAGAGAGAGAGAGAGAGAGAGACAGTGATGCGAAGGAGGAGTTTGCATTGGAAAGAAACGACGGATTCTTTATATAATGCCGAAGGCTGTGACACCATCTGGAAATATGCATAACCAATAATTAATGAACAGATTTATCACAGCAACAGGAAGTAATGGAGGGAAAAACCTCCGAGAGATGAAAGCGTCTGGAGAAAAAATTAGACTCGCATGTAACGCCGAGCCTCTCAAGTTATCAAAAAATGAACATTTAAAAAACACATTTTAAAGGGAATATAGATGTGCAGTTGCACATTTTGAAATAAACAGAAACATAATAAATGAAGAGGAGAAATAGGAAGCGAATCATAAGAAATAAAAGATTAAAACAGAAAAAAAAAAGAAAAAGAAATCAGGGAAGAAACAGAGGAAAAGTGAAAAAAAGTAATGACAGAGTTGTGAGGAATGAAAAAAAATGATAAGCATTTAAATGAAGAAAAAAGAAGAGTTGTAAAAACAAAAAAATAAAACAAAAGAAAGTGTGATTCATAAGAAGCAAAAGAGAAAACAAAACTAAATGAAATCAGAAAATGAATGTTTCGAAATAGAACATAAGAGCAGCACAAGAACAGATACTTAAAAAAACGAAATCCTAAAGAAATCAGTTATGAAGATCAAGTAAGAATAGAAAAGGGTAGAAAGAGAGAGAGAGAGAAAGAGAGAAAGATGAAATAAAAACTGTTGGTACTGAAAATAAAAGAATAAAAAACGAAAGAAAAAAAGAACATAAGAGTAAAGAAGCATAAAGAAGAAACATGAGAATAAAGATTAAAAATGAGACATGGGGGAGTGCTATGTAAAGAGCGAAGGAAAAGAAGAGACAGGAATCACATACACAAATGGATTGAAATGGAAGAAACAGAAGAAAAGTAAAAAAATTAATGTTTTTGATTGCTTCAAAAACAATAATTTCAGGGAATTCAAGGAATTTAGGCGAAGAACATCATAGAGAAGTAGCAGCTGTGCACTTTTGTTGCGCTCTTGTATCGAATGTTCTCAATTATATCTCGAAACAAATTTAAGAGAAAATTAGTGTCGGTTTTCATTTTCATAATTTTCATATTCCACATATGAAAATCTTTCTCCATTTCGAAGCGAAAAAAGGCAAAATATTTCAAATAAAATTTCAGTCATGGGCGATCCACTTACTTGATTTCTCTCGATAGAGAACTTATTCCAACCATTTGCGGAGCAATCCCTAAAAGCTGCATTTCTATCGATCTCCGAAAACATCCCGGATGCCAGACGTGTATACTTCTCTATGCTAGCATGATTTATCACGTAATTGATGAAAGCGAAGCGAACGAATAGTGTTTAGAAGAGTTCGGTCGAAATGTTTATTTCGGCTCAAGTCCTTACGACTAACACGGTTAGTTGACTTCTGGACCAAATGGTGCATAAATATTCCATTACACAGTGATTAGCTTTGGTTTTTGTTTCATTGAGGAAAAAATACTTACAAAACGAGTATAGCGAAGAAATGCGACCAGTTGGTAAAACAGATAGCAGATTCAGATGACGGAGTCAGGTTTAAGTAATGTTGCTGTATGTTGGCGTACTCCATTTTAGACAGAACTTATGCCAACTCCATCATTCATTGCTTCTCAATATTAACTTTGTTTCAGTTATTTATGGTGGCTTTGAAACACGAAGAAGTGGGTGAAAGCTACCTTTCAACTCTGGATGATTAACGGAAAAATCCTGTTTATATAAATAAAACATTTCTGCATCGCCCTCCTGTTTAAGCCATGATTGCTTGATGTTGAGTTGTTTTTGCAAATTCTTTTGATCGATGACATCAATTACATGACCACAACACCATTTCTTCCTATTGTATGAATTCGTTCTATTTCGTAATTTGTATAATTATTGCATCAGTCTTTCCTATTTCATTATTTGGATGATTTCATTTTGATTCTTTCTATTTCATTTCTATTCTTTTTATTCGTGTTTTTCATTTTATTTCAGTTGTATAATTATTCCATTATTTCTTTTATTTTATTATTTGTATAAGTATTACATCATTCGTATAATTATTGCGTCATCTACTATTATTTCATTATTCGGATAATTGTTGCATGAGTTCGTTCTATTTTATATAATTATTACATCATTTCTTTCTGTTACATCATTTATATAATCTGTATAATTACAGCAGCGGCTCTTTCTATTTAATGATTTATATAATTATTCCATCATTCTTTCTATTTCAATATTTGGATAATTATGGCATCGTTCTTTACATTTCATCATTTACATAATTACTGCATCATTTGCATAATTATTGCATCATCGATTTCATCATTTACGTAATGATTGCATCATCGATTTCATCATTTACATAATGATTGCATCAGTTCATTTTATTTTTTCATTTGTATAATTATTCTATTATCTTTTTTATTTTATTATTTGTATAAGTATTACATCATTTGCATAATTGCATCATCTCTCCTTAACACATCATTCGTATAATTATTACGTCATTTAATCTTAATTCATCATTTGATAATTGTTGCAACATCTCTTCATATTACTTTATTTACAGTAATCATCGCATAAATTCTCCTTTTTGCATCATACGTATAATATCTTGGTGATAATGTATATATATAATTTTTTTTTTGGAGGGGGGGGGGCATATTTACTGACTGATATTTTCCCTATAGAAGCTGTTTAATGACACTAAGTGTTCTCACTTTGAAAAGTATTCCGAAGCAGACATATTTTAATAAGTAAAGGATCTTTTTTTAAAAATATTTCATTTTTAATTTCACATCAGCATAATTAGCCAGTTAACCTCCTTTTGTAATCGTTAATGCACTTAGTATACAAGACTTCCGTCTCACAGTCGCCATCTCTCGTCTTTTCCGTTTAATAACGGCCAAAAATTTGATTGAAACTTTTTATGTAATTAGTTTCGGCTCCCTACGGATATTTAAAATCGATTAAAATCCTCACAAGGGTGTTTGCGTTTAATTGTTCTAGAAGTTTTAGTTTCTCTCGATTCACACTAGCGGACCAGTGTCTAATGAAGGAAGGTTTTTACGCGGCACACAAGAACAGTGCAGGAAAAACACTTTAACAGGGGCATTAAATTGCCTTGCTACTCTGGACTCCAATTTCGTTTGTCTACTTTAAGAGGGGGGGGGGAGAAGCAGGAAGATGCAACGAAAAATTCAACATTTTAATTCAATTTATTTTACTCTCGACAGAAAGGCGTTATTAGCAACGAACATATAGAAGCCATAATCAGATTTCGTTGTTTATTTAGCATATCTCTAGCTATGTTTTTGATGTTTCTTTCTCGTCAGCAAAGTGGAAGTTTTGGATGGGAATTTAAACACTTGGTATTCATTGAGAGAAAGTAACGGATGAGGGAAAGTATTGCGGAGTCCTTCAAACTAAAGACACCGAAGGAACATTTTATTTTCTTATAGAAATCGGAAAAGGTACTTAGGACTTTCTATTGCTGTTTTATCGATTTTAGAATTATAAGTCGCATTCTGTTTACCAACTTCACAAAATCTACTATCCTATCTTAACAGTTTTGAGAAATGACTGTATTTGATTTACGAAAAAAAAAACATCTGAAGCGATAAATGATGAAATTTCGCAAGATGAAGAAACATAACGATGAATAAAGAATAAAAACAGAAAAAAATAATAGGGAAATGAAGAATGATGTAGGAACATACAGAAAGAAACGGAAAGGAAGGAAGATCGAGATCTTTTAGTGTAGAGAGATGTTTTAGTGCATTTGGACAATTTAATCTGAACCATGATATGCATTTCCGGTATACGGAGTAGCCATTTTATGATACACAGCTGTCCATGATTAAAAAAAAATCTGTTACTATGACTACATGTATATGTAGTCATAGTAACCTCTTAATGTACTTATTCTACTACTACAGATAGTATTAACAGGGGTACAATAAATCAGTATTTATTCTACAAATAAAAAATACTTTAGTGGTAAAATCAAGCATTCTTTACTATTCGTTCTTTTTTCTCTGACAGTCCCACCCACTAAGACTGTTACCCTATAGCATTACAAGGGTTGTGTTGACAAGTTTGGTAAAAAAAAATTAGTTAAACACTTTTTTTTTCTGAAAAAAATCACCTTTATTTCTCAGCATAGTTTCCATCGAGGTCTACACATTTATTCCAGCGAGTTTTTTTTTTCCACCGAGCCAAATTTTTAAGTTTGGGAACAAGAAGAAATCACACGGGGCCAAGTCCGGAGAATATGGTGGATGCAGAACCAATTCGAACCTCAATTCGTGCAATTTTGCCATTGCGACTGCCGATGTGTGGGACGGTGCATTGTCTTGATGAAAGAGAACTTTATTGTGCGCCAATCTTGGCCGTTTTTTCTTCAGTTCCTCTTTTAAACGGTCCAAGAATGACGCATCATAGACTCCTGTTTCGCAAATAGTCTATCATGATAATTCCTTGGGAATCCCCCCCAAAAAACAGTGGCCATCACTTTCCCAGATGACAAAACGGTCTTCGCTTTTTTCGGCTCATTCACCGGGCAATGTCCACTGTTTTGACTGCTCTTCTTGGACTCAGATGTGTAGTGGTGGATCCAAATTTCGTCTACAGTCACAAATCTACGCAAAAATCCTGCGAATTGCGATTAAACACAGCCAAACACTTCGTTGAAATGTCTTTTCGCATGCGTTTTTGATCGACAATCAACAATCGTAGCACCTATCACGCACACAGCTTTTTTCATGCTCAAGTTTTCGTGCAGGATGTTATACACCCGTGCAGTTGAGATGACTACAATCTCAGCAATCTCATGTACTTTTACTCGGCGGTCTTCCATAACGATACCATGGATTTTGTCAATCAGTTTTCTTCGTAGTGATCTCAGTTGTGCGTTCGGAGCGCGCTTCATCTTCCATGGACTTACGACCACGTTTAAACTCATTTATCCGAAAATAAAGTCTTTAATGCTGGTGCAGAGTCCCCATGAATTGCATCTAATTCGGCTTTGATTCTGCGCGCCCGTCCACGTCTTCAAATTAAAGTGTTTTCTCACTGAGCGAAACTCGTTTTTCTCCATTTTTCTGAAAAATGCGAACACGGTCATTTTAAATGTTTGCCAAACGTCGCACGTGGGCTGAAATTTTGCCAGGGGTCATGAAAAAGATGATGCTTACCGACACTGGTATGAATGAACGAATTGTTTCGCCGTCTATTGGAAACTTACCAAACTTTTCAAACAACCCTCGTAATTCTTCGTGAGGGTTAAGTGTTATATAACCCAGTAACCTACTCTATAGACCATAGCATTGTTTGTTTTCTGTGAGGTGATTTTTTTTACTCAGGAAAACCATCTTGGGAATATACACTTAACACAGTAGCCTCATAGCCTTAGCTGATTTGACATTAATTCAAGTTAACTCAACCCAGCTTGCCACTTCAGACCTCCAATAAACAGTAGAGTCTCATACCTGACGTTGTCATTCAAAGTATCCTTTGGATAATGTAGTTGTTTTCTGCATAGTTATTTTGGATAATAAAATTTATTCACTACCTACAAAATCTGCAAAATTAGTTGTACCCACTTTATGCAAGACATTAGAAGGAAAAAATATGAGAAGCATCAGAATTATTACAAGGTGAATCGCTCTATTCAAGTGGCCCTTGCATGTGTGTCTGTGTTTCTGTATGATGTTCAGTATCACAAAGTGGGGCTCATAAATGCACTTTAAAGAGGATAACAGTGACATTTTCTCAGATTTTAGATATTTCTGATCTAAATCCATGAGAGTCGAGTTGAAAGTTATTTAAATAAGTAGAAATATTGGAGCAAAACGTAGTAACATTTCTATAATAGAACCACTTACAGTATGATAATCTTGATATCTCGGGAATGAGCATAGTGTAATCTCAAGATTTCAAGATTAAGTATAGCTAACGCTGACACAGTAATAACCACTTGTCGAACACTTGTCAACATCGAAATGTGAAAGGCGTTTTGACCAAGTTGCATTAAAAGATTATTACAATAATAGATTTGAAGTTTTCAAACAGAAAAAATAGATTGATCGGAAGATCTAAAGGTCTTTAGTATCTCATAAGAAACCTAAGAAGGAACAGTATCAATATTACAAGCATCTTTTGGACAAAAATTCGATATTTCAGAAATATCCGCGAACAGTTTAAAGTTTGAGCAGTTTGAGACTGTTGCTGTTGACTCAAGGAGCGGAGATGACAGCCTGCGTTCATAATCTACTCTAGTGCTTCTCCTGATGGCTTTTGTATCCGATCCGGCACTAACTTCGTAGACGTATGAGAAGTTGAGGTTATTATTGAAGTTCAAAGTTTCTATTAGGCTTTTCTGCAGTGAGATGACTAACTGAATTTTCGTACTCAGGAATGTAAATCAGATGTAAGCGATTAAATGTGTATATATATTCTTTTAAATATCGCCTAATCAGTTAAGACTATCCCTCTCAAAAAAGTAGAGAAAAATCTCTTTAGACTCCTTCTAAGAGTTTTGAAAAAAAATGCTTAGATAGTTCTGTCACAGAGGAGAATTGAACCCTGGTTATTCCCAGGAAATTGATGAACGTGAAACCATTAGCCATAGAGACATCAGGAAAAAATAGAAAGTGAGAATTTTTTAAAAAGAAACACAGACAGATTAAAGTTTATTGGAGAACATCTACAAGGCAATTAGAAGATGAAGATGAATATTACAATCCCACATTACTCTGAGGACTTCATTAGAAAGAATAATAAACAAAAAACAAAACGAAAAAAAAACTTTTTCTTACGATTCATCATTGTCTTGAATTCAACAACCAACGCATCCCCGGGCTAAAATAAACACCGACTGTCGAAAAATCTATTGAAAACGAGGCAAGGATCGAAAGTTAACAGCTTCAAACATTACTCAGGATACCATGAGGAAGCAATCAATGGAAGAGTAAAGATAAGGTAAAAGATCTCATCCCTACCATGGAAACAGCATCTCCCCCGAAGCTATAGCCGAATCATTTTATCGACAACTCATAGTTTAAGTGTCTCTTCTCTGTACCTCTTCCCGGTGTAACGTAATCGTGGTAGCAACATCTTTTAGTTGGATATTGATAACTTGTCATAGCCACGTGTCCATAAGAAAACGCCAATGATGCCTGAAGCTGTGCTTGGAGTGAGGAGGGAAAAAACGATTCTTTTTTACTTTCTGTGCTTTTTTTTTTCGTCATCCATTTCGTTAACCGGTTGGCCATTTTGGGCGAATGCAACTGTGACTAGCCATGGTTGTGCTGTTGTCAGCACATAGTCGTTGTTTCTTACCATCTGGAAACCTCTTTATCATCATTGTTTGCTAGTTTTGTCATCCCTTAGGAATTTCTTTGCCAACATTTTGTTTTGTTACGAGAACCAAAACCTAGAGATTCGGTAGTTTCGTGGCTACCCACAAGAGCGTGTAATGAAACTCGTTCGTGCGTCAAATTGGTTCATCTTTTGCACGGTTGTAGGTAGGGCAATAGCAACGGATCTTTTCTGCCTTGTTTCGGACGATGGCGGCAAACTCCTGTTGACTCTACGTATTCTCGGTGACTCGACACACACACACGGAAATCACCATCTTTTGCCTGACCACAGGGGTTAATGGGAGCCACACAGCGATTACTAATGCGTCGTTTTCCTCTACGGGAATTAATACCGAATGTGAACAAACATCAAACTGTAAAGAAACGCTTGGACGCTTCTTAAGAGGTTGCCTTGTACTTAGTCTCGGCAGGTTTAACAAGCGACTAACTGCTGATCACGCGATCAATTGTAAACTAGAATTAACATACTTCCCTCTTCGTAGCAATCTTAAGACCAGAAGGTTTATGAACTCCTGTCAAAATATGTGATCAAAATACTTTCATAATAAACGGAAGATTCAACGCAATACTTCACGAATGAGTTGTAAAAACTGTCAAATGTAAAACCATTCTTCACAATTATTTGATAGCTTTTAGGTGGACAAATAGATTTGAATCAATATTTTAATGGGTTTTTGTATGTCAAACAGCGTAAAAATAATTTACCTGTGAAATAATAAATACTCTCTTCCCGCTAGACAGAAAAGTCATGCAGGAAAGAGTAACCTACAGGGGTTTAAACTATTGCGTATATCTGTTGTTTTCAATTTCCTATTATCGCCATCCACTTTTCACTGTTAGTATAGACCCAGGCTAATCACAATAAAAACGAAATTCTGTTTAACTATAATGTAAATGAAACAGTTCGTATTTAATTTAAATTAAATATATTGAATCCTTCTCCATTGTAGCTCTTGAAATTCAGGGGATTACTGGGAAACTTGAAAATGCTACTTCATATTCGTAAATTGTAATTATGCAGTTAAATGTGATTATGAACAGAAGGATTTTTCATTATTTAGTTTTCCGTTTTAGTTATTTAACAATATTTAATTACAGTTAATAAAGTATTGCATTATGTTAATATTCGAGGATATAGAATGGCGATCCATTTGAACTATTTTCGCGAACCAACATTGGGTTGCGACCCATAGGTTGCAAACCACTGATATGGAACTTTTGAATCATAGACTTGTTTGTTCTGCAGAATCAATCAAAATATCTGTTGATTTAAACGAAAAAAAAATTGAAATCCTGCAACAGATTAGAATAACAGTAACTTAAGAATGCTTTTAAAGAAATAGTTTTAAAATGGCTGAAAAGATTTTTTTAATTTTTTTAGTTTTTTATGTTGGGCCCATATACGAGAGGTTGGCTGGTCAACCTATAGTACTTTAGTACCGTATATGGGTAGTGGGATGGGAAAGCAGGAACTTGTTGACATTTGATTTAAAAGCCTGTATATTGTATTCCTTTGGAAATACCTCAGAGGGGGGAAGACTGTTCCCCAGTGCAGCAGTAGCAGGGATGAAAGAAGAGGAAAATAAACTTGTTCTGTGGGTTTCAAGGTGTACAGTGAAGGGATGTTGGGAGGTGGCTGTACGTGGGCCAATGGGTTTAGTACAGAGTGGGGGAATTATTGATGTTATTTCGGATGAGCATTTTCCATGAAAATATTTGTAGAATATACAAATTGCAGAGACTAAGCGTCTATGTGAAAGTATGTGGGGGGGGGGGAGTGAGTTGGTAAGAGATGGATCATTTATCAGTCTAATTGCTCTCCTCTGTATTGAGTCAAGCATTTTGAGGGAGCTTTTAGGAGCCCCACTCCAAATGTGAGAATAGTATTCGATACTGGGCGGATTTGCGATTTGTATAAGGTTATCAGCTGTTTTGAAGTGAAGTAACGTCTTGAGCGAAAGAGAAAGCCTAGTTTTTTGGAAGCTGAGGATGCAATGGTTGTGATGTGTTTATGCTAGGAGAGGCTTGATGTCAAGGTAATTCCGAGAAGAGAAATTTCATCTTGTCTGGGGATTTGAGTATTATCAAAAATAATACTGGAGGAAAATGGTTCTTTTTTTGTGGAAAATAAGACAGAACTGGGTTTTACTAGCGTTGAAGTTGACGAGGTTATCTGAGCCCATTCGGAGGATGTTTTGGAGGTCTGTATTAAGGGAAGTTGAGTTAAAGGAAGTTGATAAGGAAGTTAAGATAAGTAAATTATTTCTTTATTGCGCGGAAATAGTGTTTTTTTTAGAATTAAATTATGCTTTTTTTAATTGATTTTATATTATTGAAATAGCAGCGATAGATTTGCTTCTGGTCAATTATTTCTACAAAGTAAATCTGGGAAAGACTCTTTGAATGGGTTTTGCGAACAACTTCTATATTTAGTTTTAATTTTGTTAATATGAAAAATCACAACAATATATCTGGAGAGAGAGAGAGAGAGAGAGAGAGAGAGAGAGAGAGAGAGAGAGAGAGAGAGAGAGAGAGAGAAGAGTGATTTCATTCGAAGAGATTTTTGGCCATATTTTGAAGCAATTGTAATACCTCTCGTCTTATTTTCTACAGCTTCATAGTTCATAAAGAAATGCTAAATATAACACGAAATTAGAGATATACAAAAATATTCTAGCATGTATTTCAAGTAAAAAGTGTTACCTATTTGATAAGGATATGTCTGGTCATCGTTCCTTTACTATAGTACACATCAGGGTACCTGAAACATTTGGCTAAATCAATTTTTTTAGTTAATTTTGTTTTAGTATTCAAATATTGTTCGATAAACGGATACTTGGATGAAACATCAAAATAGAAATGAAAACAATTCCATCAAATTGTTTTGATGAAATATCACAGCGAAATTATTAAAATTTCGCTCTGATATCAACATATTAAATTGTCTAGTCAGACGTCTTGTCAAAAATTGTCGAATAATTTCAGTTATGGTTCCATCCAGACCATCCAATAATAATTTCATTTAATGTCAGATATAGATGTCTAGAATATTTTTTGCCGAAGGCAGCTGATTTGCTATGATAATGAATGACGTCACTATAGAATAATGTTCTTTTCAGATATAAACCTTTTTACGATCTTTATGATATTACTCAGCTCTTGCTGTGTGCTTTGGGTTGGATTGTCTGTTTTGAAGGAATAAAAACTTTAACTTCCTGAAGTAAAATGTCTCTCTCTCTCTCTCTCTCTCTATATATATATATATATTTAATTAATTAATTTTAATATACATATCAGTTGTGAAAACACAAGTGATTTAAAATGTTTAGCATTTCTCCATATTCCCTCTCTCTTTCTCTTCTCGTTTCTTCATCTCTCTCCCTGTTTGAATGCGCGTGATAATTCCGCAAGAAAGGGACGCTGAATTATTTATATACTTACTTTAGGTTTTGCATTATGGAAAAACATAAGAACAATGTAAGTCGATGTGAATGGAAGCAAATCATCCACCTAAGACCATCTTTGCATTCTTGCGTTTAGTAAACTTCGGCATTTGTATATGTGCAGTTCGTTGCTTGATCGTGCACCATCTGCCAGTTCCTTGTTGAGGGAGGTTTTCTACATCCGCCACGTGGCAGCAGATGTTGGTACATGTAAAGCCTGCTTGTTAAAAGTTCGTAAAGGAATTTCGTTGTCTGTCTATGCTAATACAGGAATCGGTTATAATGTTCTTTGCCAGTGTACAAGATGACAGTGTTTATCGTATGTACACATTGTTGATGTAGAAGAAGATGCTGCTTTTCCAAACCACTGACAGGGGAGGTAAGGATGTTTAAAGCTAATATCATATCGCCAATCTTTGATTATTTTAATCGAGGGAATTTTTATTCCTTTGTTTGAATTAAAATAGTTGCAGCTTAGAGCGACACATCATCTGATTATTAATCCGATTGATAATGATCTTCTTTTTCTCCTTCTCTCAATCTAATCGTTAATGTAGTAACAATGCTAATTTATTAGCTAATAATTATAGAACAAGGTTCCTCTTTGCTTTCCTTATCCAATACGTATGTATGTTCACGGAGCCAGTTTGCAGGTCTCTATGAGACCTGCTAACTCCCCACATCACCTAAAAAGCTCTGATAAAGATTCTTCGCATCCTAGATGGAACTCGAACCCAGGTCGTTTCCAAACAAAGAGTTTCGTTTATCACAACAGAGCTACGGAGACTCTACTATATTCTGATGTTATAATAACAATCTTGTCATTTATAATTAATATTATAACAAGCTATTTGAATATATTTTGAACTTCTCTACCCCACTTGTAATCATTCTCTCTCTCTCTCTCTCGCTCTCTCTCGTTTACAGATTTCTGACTTACTATCAATGAGATGTCTCAAATCTTCATGTAGGAAGCTTTAAACATACTAAGAGTCATGTCCAGGTGAGTTCAAATTCAAGCTCAAAATGGTTTGATTTGTCGAAATTATTGCTTTATATTACCCACCAAATCCCTAGGGAACCTCCAATTCTATGGATATTTGTGGAAACCGTATTTCTAGAGCCATAATTTCGTTCAGTTTATGAGAACTCAGTTCAGAGAAGTGAAAGAAATGATTCAATCCTTTTCGCTGGTCGATCGTGCACTTCCTTGTTGTCTTCCCTTTTTATATTTCGATTACTGGAATGCACGCAATTATCATTTTAAATGATTAAGAATAAGAAATTCTAAAAAAGTAATTAAATAAAGATTTATCCATAAATAAATCAGATTTTCTTAAATTGAATTTAATTTAGCAGAAAATTGAATAAATTATTTTAAATTAAGAAAAATATTGCCTGATAAGTTTATTTTTTCTACATTTCAAAATTGATTTATAAGAGCCTAAAACTATGTATTAATTACAACGATCTGATACAATCATTTTGACATCGCTTTTTCGTTTATTATATTTTTATTACGTTACAAAGAAGTCGATGGACAACTGTGACTAGGCGTAGTTTAGCAAACCATTCAAATGTTTAGAGAATTCTTCCCAAAGTGTTTACGACATTTACTTAAAAGATTTCTTACGATGAAATCAAAATGTAGAGTCCTACCTTAAATGATTTTAATGGTCCATCTTTATCTACCCCCCTTATTTTCGATCCCGAATGCAGATATGTTGTCACGTTGTCATGGAAACAGATACGAACCAATTCCTGTCACGAATAGTTGGTCTTACGTGTTAGATCCCTTACCAGCAGTCAGTGTTTTTACGTGAGATACTTCATCTTTGAGATCTATTTCTTTTCGGATCGTGACAAAGATTCGCTTTTTCTCAAAGGTATTTCTAGAGATGTTATATCAAAGAATATAATAAATCCCTTTGAATTACAGATCAATTACCCAAACCAAATACATGATTCAGGGGCACCAACAAAACCCCAGAATATACTCCGAACTAAACTTCGGTTTCTGATTTAATACCAAAATATGTACATTCATATCGATACACGAACACCCAAATAACAAATCCTACAATTCGTCTTTTCTGTATTGACCCAAATTCCAATATTATGAAGGTTGATCATGAAAAAAAAATCTATAGATAGATAAATAGAACAAAATATTCTTCAGACAGATTTTTCCGCCATCACTTTGCCCTCCGTGACTGGACTACATAAAGTACCCTAAAACACGCACAAAAGCAGGCGATCGAAGTTCTTTGCGGTAGTGAACAAGCAATCTTCCTAAATGTTATTTCATATTCCGTGGAAGCAAAAGCGCCTGTAGAACAGAAATAAGAAAAAAAAGAAAAGAAAAGTAATACTATCATTGACAGATCATTTTCAACAGTCATTGATTGAAATAATGTCATTATTAGGTGTTAGCACACAGGAAGGTTAAAAAATATTTATCTTGGGCTACTTTGCAGGCATTGGTTTTCATGCTCAATCTATTTTGGCTAAAACACACAAAAAATTAATTTCTAGCTTCAGTAAGGTAGGATGATATACATCGTATCTGGAGATGTGTTAGAAATAAAATTTTTTAGTGTTTAATTTTGATATTTTTACGTATCGTATGACGTGTTCAGGCGCATGCGCAAAGGCACGCACTCTTTATTTGAAATTCAAATATATTAATGACCAAATGTAATTGACTATGTACAGTAATAAAAAAAAAAACGAGCTAAACGCCACCTGGTGGCAAGCTTATCGTTAACAAAGATTCTCAATTTTCTAGAATGGAATTTTTACGTTTCATATGACGTTTTAGGGTGCATGCGCAAAAGTATTTGAATTTTGGTTTTTAGTTCTTGTACATTGATGATTCATGCTGTTGACTATGCGCACTAATTAAAAAAACGAAATTAACGCAACCTGGTGGAGAGCTAATCGTTAACAGATTTTCAATTTTCTAAAATGTAGATTTAAACTGATACTTATTAATTAATTTCATGAATTAAGATTGTCTTTTTTTTTTATACAATTCAAGTTCTCAATATTTTGTTGAAAACCTAAACGATAAGTTTCCTTTGATTACATTCATGTCTAAGGAAAATACACAAATAGTAACCGTTCTTCCACATAATTTGGCATTTTTAAAATCCATATTAAGCTCATCGGTTTTGATTTTCTGGCTTTGTTAAAAAAAAAAGTTCGGAGAGCAATGTTCCTTTCGGCAACTCCCATTGGACAGAAGTGATGACATGTAGATGACGTCACACAACCGAGACTCTTATTACCCATCAGCTCCGTGAGATCGATTCACTGACTGGCAGCAGACTGCCGGGGTTGTGGTAGTGTGTTTTTAGCTCCTGTCTTTGCGGTGGCAAGGCTCCGCATCGGTGCGTTTTCCCCCTTACGACGTTCGATCCTGCCGTCACGGCGAATGAGCGGTCGGAGCTCTGGGAAGTGAATGACTCTGTAATCGGATAACAGTTTAATAGGTTTGTCTCTCTTTCTCTTCCTTCCTTTTCCCACTTGCTCTGTCCGACCGACCGACCGACCCTGCACGGAAAGACGATCGTCGTGTATACGAACTTCACTCGGGGAAGGAAGACTGTTGAGAAAAAAGGAACTACTAAAAGACTTTTAGTCTCCCCCTTATATCTGGATATATGCTGGACTATGATCCGAACTCACGGCTGTGCAAAGACATAACTGACATAATTTGGCCCTTCTTCATCCTATCTTAGAAGCCGTTCCCCCCTTTTTCTCTTCCCTCCCCCAAGCTTCGGAGGTTACTCGCTTCCGAAGTTTTCAACTTTTTACATCTCTTCTTCAAGGAAAGCTGGTACCCCACAAAATCGCCAAGGTGGACCTCCTCAGGTGGAAAGCCATGCAAATTACCTGTCTCGTCTTCCTGGTCCAATATGTAAGCGTGTTACTACACGCATTGGGTAAGAATATCATCCTTCTATTATTCTATCATCCTCAACTTTCAATAACCTCATTGCATTACGTAAATTTAAATTGTCTTTCCCTATGATTAATAAGCCAACATTTATTCCGGATACATAATTTCTCTGTAGCCCTTTCCATTGTTTTATATATTTATGAATTAATTTTTTCGTTATCTAATATTTTCCATAATGTTGCTTCTTACATCCTTGAAAAGAGACTGAAGTTCAAATCTGGTTATGAAATTGAGGATGTTCATTAAACCCTGAAATATTCGTGTATTGGAGTTGCACAATATTTTTTCGGGGGGGGGAGAGGGGTCGAAAAATTCGTGTTTTTCGTCGGAACAAACAAATCGGCTCAGGAACTCTCTCTCTCTTTCTCTTTCTGTTCAATAGTCCAAAGCAACAGATTTAAAAAAATCACAAAACATAAAGATAACATCAAAATAGAAAAGCAAATAATCTCTTCTTGAATCCAAACGTTGCTTTTTATTTTCTCTATGAGCAATTCTATAATGCAAGGTTCATAGTAGCTGCTTTGCATCGTTGCTTTTTTATAACTGTACAATATTGCGTTGTAATATACTGTTATGTAATAAATCAATAAAATGGACATTTTGTCCATCGTAATATCTATTTTCGTATGAAATAGTAATAAAATTAATTGATTCATCTGATTAAGTAATTTATTTTTTCTGTTTTTATCTTATTGAATCATCTGATGTAAAATACAAATAACACCATTTATCTTCTCAGATCAAAACTTTATAAGCTAACAGATGTATAACTTATATATATCATATATCAACCGCAAGGGCGATCGACCGTGAGATGCGGTGATTAATACTCTTGGTGGGTAATGGATGGCAATGCTGTAGCCAATGAAGTTCTAACCGAGGCTCGGCTATTGTTGTTACCCTCCTGCCATGATCAGAGCTTTAATAGCTCAATAACACCTTATCCCTACACTGTCCTCTACAGATAACGGAGAAGATGAAAAGCATTCTTGCTTCGCCCCTTTAAGCCAGTCCTTATAAGGACTATATATCAACCGCAAGAGAAAATTGAACCTACATAATAAATTGCTTCTTTACCAGATGGTAATACGTCCAGTCATTACCTACGCCTCACCAGCATGGAGTCACACTTCAAGATCAAACATTTCGAAATTGCAGAGAATCCAAAACAAATGCCTTAGGATGATCCTGGATGCACCGTGGTTCGTCAGAAATTCACAGATTCACCGAGAAACAGGCATTCCATACATCTCCTCCTTTCTTCGTGATCTTGCAGAAAAATTCTTCGTGAAGTCAAGTTCACATTCAAACCCACTGATCGTACAAGCTGTCAATTACAATGAAGCTGATTACTACAAACACAAAAGACCGAAGGCTATTCTTCTCTCAACTGATCATAGCTAACACAACTGCCCTCAGAGGGCGAGCTTAATTGCTCACAAACCTCCCATTCTCAAACAACTCTCATCACAGATAAGGGGGAATATGAAAAGCATTAGTGCTTCACCCATCCTGTCAGTAACGTTAATGGTTATATGTGGACCAGGAACCCACTGTAATTTTATACGTGGACCTTTGTTATTTATACGTAGACATAAGGTTGTTACAAAATAAATGTACATATGCACAAAACCCAAACAGACTCCATCTGTTCAGCAAATTAAAAAAATTCAATTTGTTGTTGTAGCATCAAAATCCACGGAGCATAATTTCCGTTTTGCGCCGCCGTTCATTTACGGGTTATGCTTCTGGTTGACCGAAATAAGTGCAAAGAGAAGCGTAGCCATATTTATCACTTAAAGCAACCCTTTCATATAACACTATTTAATCTCGAGAACACGCAGAGTCACGTGGTCAAAGCACTCGTGAACCTAACTCTTCCATAATGGTAAAAGTTTTCTCTTGCTACCACTGGCAAAATCATCTCCCGTCCTTTGAGACCTCGTAGCAATTAGTCGACCTGTGTGTGTGTGTGTGTGCGCGCGCGCGCGTGGTTATAAAATTACTTTGCATGCATGGATTTAATAACACCCACTAACTTACTGGATTCCTCGTCTCTGCCTTTATTATATTCTATCTTTGGAGTCCAGGCAGGTGTGAAAATAACCTTGCGCAACCCCCCCCCCCCGAATGCATTCGTTCTCACTTTCTCCCGTATCTACTCTTCATCTTTCTCTCTCTCTTTCTTATTTCACCTCTGCAATTCCTTCACATAATAATGTCTCGTGCGTCTAATTAATTCTCTCATCATTCTATGGTCAGTCCATAGTGTACTGTTTTAGTGAAATAGAGAAGGGATTAAATTTACTTTTTCTTTGTCCTTACTCTTTCATTCTTTCTTACGTTTTTCTGCTTCTCCCATTCTCTCATGATTTCTCTTCCTTTATGTCGATGTTACTTTTCTTTTTCTATCTCTCATGCATTTCCTTCTACAACGTTCTGCCCTTCATTATTTCTTTTGCTGTTTCTCTTACTATATATTTTCCTTATTCTTTCTCTTTGTTTTTTCCCACCTCCTCCTAAGGATGAACTCAATTTTAATAATTTTAATCACTTGGTTTATTATTTCGTTAAACATTCGCAATCTTTTCACCTATTTTTCTCTCTCTCTCTCTCTCTCTCTCTCTCTTTCTGTCATATATGTGTGTGTGTGTGTGTGTGTGTATATATATATATATATCCATCTCTCATCCTTTCCACTTTTTTTTGCCCAGTTACTCTAGTTTATCTCAGACTTTTCTGGTTTTTATCTCTCTCTATCTTTCTTTCTCTTCTGTTTATTATTTCATTAGATAATCACTGTTGTTCCACCTGTTTTTTTCTCTCTTTCCCACTCACTCTATTATTTAGCAATCCTTTCATATATCACACTATTTAATCTCTCTCTGATTTCTTTTATTTTTTTCTCTCTTCTCTTTTACTTTGTTTCTTATCTCTAATTCCTTTTTCATGTTTTCTATTTTACTAGATTTTTCTTTCCCTCTTCCTCTCAAGTTTTTCATTTACTTTAATTTTCGCCATGTCTCTAATTCTTTCTTTATTTCCCATTACTCTCCTCATTATTCTCTCCACTTACTTCTAATGTCTTTCTAATGCGCGCTTACCTTTTCCCTGTTTCATTATATAATATCGAAGGACTTCTTAGTTTGACGTGTTTCCGACTTAGACGTTTCTCTGTTTATCCCGTATTTAATATCACGTTCGCTGTATATAATAATTAGAAGTGTGTGTTTGTGTATTTTCTCCGTGCCAACTTACACAGCATCATCATCAAGAGGAGTCTTGCACATGCATTCGATTCTTGCCGCTTTAATGGAAACGCAAGAGCAATAAACGCGCCCAGTAGGGAATATTACGATTATTACTTGAATGAAGGCCTAAATTATCTGCCTGCATCCTGCGCTGACGTGGTTTGTTGGTTAATTCCGGTAAGCTGAATAAATAGACAACATTTCAGTGAAAAGCTGTTTCCATGCATTAACTTCGTATCGGAACTGTTTCGCAATGCGCTCTTTAACCCGCCAGTGAAAGCCCAAATGAACACTCTTTCATCTTCTGCTCTGACACGTGTCATAACGGAAAAATTGCGCCAGATTCATAGCAGCCCACAGAAAGCGTATATGCAGCGGTTTTAAAGTAAATATTTGTTATCAGGTTTCAGAGAGAAGTAAACGGAATTGCAATTTGTACGCGCAAAGAGAGAGAGAGAGTTCTTTGGAAACTCGAAATCTTAAGTCAATATGGCGCCATTGAAAGCTACAGATACTCTGATGGTGTGACAGTAATAGATCTACTCGTGTGTGTGTGTGTGTGTGTGTTTATATAATACGCGAGTGTGGTCTACACAGCTTTATAAGGGACGTGGTATTTTCAAAAGATAGAAAGGGATCATCATATAACAAGAATTTTTCAAGAGTTCTCGAATGTATTTGAACTCTCTGTGTATATTGGATTCATTTGAAGACTCGTTAATGTTTTGTTTTTCTCTCTCTCTATATATCAATCATATTTCATCTAAAAGTTTTTCTCTTCTTTTACTGCTTCGTTTTACGCTCAATATCTGTTTTAGTTTTTTTTTCTCTCTCATTTGCATTTTGCCTTTATCCTCATTATTTCCTGTTTCGTTTTTATTCTATTTTATTTTGCCTGGTGTTTTTCTTTCACTGATTTGTTCCATTTCTCTGTTTAGCTCTTTGATATATGTTACCTGATTTCCTGTTTCGTATTCATATATGCATCTTTCTCTCTTACTGATTCATGCTTCATGTTTTCTTAGTAATCCAGGCTTCATCTTTCTTTCTTTCTGATTCATGCTTCAACTTTCTCTCTTACTGATTCATGCTTCATCTTTCTCTCTTACTGATTCATGCTTCATCTTTCTCTCTTACTGATTCATGCTTCATCTTTCTCTCTTACTGATTCATGCTTCATCTTTCTCTCTTACTGATTCATGCTTCATCTTTCTCTCTTACTGATTCATGCTTCATCTTTCTCTCTTACTGATTCATGCTTCATCTTTCTCTCTTACTGATTCATGCTTCATCTTTCTCTCTTACTGATTCATGCTTCAACTTTCTCTCTTACTGATTCATGCTTCAACTTTCTCTCTTACTGATTCATGCTTCATCTTTCTCTCTTACTGATTCATGCTTCATCTTTCTCTCTTACTGATTCATGCTTCATCTTTCTCTCTTACTGATTCATGCTTCATCTTTCTCTCTTACTGATTCATGCTTCATCTTTCTCTCTTACTGATTCATGCTTCATCTTTCTCTCTTACTGATTCATGCTTCATCTTTCTCTCTTACTGATTCATGCTTCATCTTTCTCTCTTACTGATTCATGCTTCATCTTTCTCTCTTACTGATTCATGCTTCATCTTTCTCTCTTACTGATTCATGCTTCATCTTTCTCTCTTACTGATTCATGCTTCATCTTTCTCTCTTACTGATTCATGCTTCAACTTTCTCTCTTACTGATTCATGCTTCAACTTTCTCTCTTACTGATTCATGCTTCAACTTTCTCTCTTACTGATTCATGCTTCAACTTTCTCTCTTACTGATTCATGCTTCATCTTTCTCTCTTACTGATTCATGCTTCAACTTTCTCTCTTACTGATTCATGCTTCATCTTTCTCTCTTACTGATTCATGCTTCATCTTTCTCTCTTACTGATTCATGCTTCATCTTTCTCTCTTACTGATTCATGCTTCATCTTTCTCTCTTACTGATTCATGCTTCATCTTTCTCTCTTACTGATTCATGCTTCATCTTTCTCTCTTACTGATTCATGCTTCATCTTTCTCTCTTACTGATTCATGCTTCATCTTTCTCTCTTACTGATTCATGCTTCATCTTTCTCTCTTACTGATTCATGCTTCATCTTTCTCTCTTACTGATTCATGCTTCAACTTTCTCTCTTACTGATTCATGCTTCAACTTTCTCTCTTACTGATTCATGCTTCAACTTTCTCTCTTAGTGATTCATGCTTCAACTTTCTCTCTTAGTGATTCATGCTTCAACTTTCTCTCTTAGTGATTCATGCTTCAACTTTCTCTCTTAGTGATTCATGCTTCATCTTTCTCTTTCTCTCTCTAGGTAATTCATGCCCCCTCTCTCTTTGTGTGTGTGTGTGTGTGTGTGTGTGTGTGTGTGTGTGTGTGTGTTAGTAATATATATGCGTCATCTTTCTTTTAGCAATTCATGCTTCATCTTCTCCCTACGACATTCTTACTTTATCTCTCTCTTGCTCATTCTCGCTTCATTTTTCTTCTCATTGAGGAATGCTTTACCTTCTTCCTTTTGATTCACGTTTAATCTTCCTCTTAATAATCCAGGCTTCATCTTTCATTTGTTTCCAATTCCTTATTCGCTAATTACTTCATTATGAACAAATTAGTTCATAATTTGGTAGCATATTTCAAAGCGTCTAACCTTATTTCAATTATCAAATATGCTTATTATTATTAGATTAATTTTATTTAATTTCCGACATTCGTCCTTGAACGATCACCCTTTCTATTTGACCTCGAATCGAGCCGCCGAACTGTTGAAATTTGCTTTAATTTGGCGTATTCCTCGGAGAGGTGTTTATTGTTCTCTGTTCGGTGATCGAAACATGTCAAAGTTTCCCATTAGAGGGTCATAAAATAGCTAGAGGAGACAGTTAACGAGGTTCTCCATTCGGAAGTGTACAGTCATCAAGAAGGGAAAGAGGGAGGGTAAAAGAGCTTCGGAACACTCCGTTTCATTGCCCACACCAGCCTGTCATTTATTACAACCACCTGTTCATTAGCGTCAATGAATTGGGTAAACTCGAACAGGAAAAAAAAGACTAAAATACTAACGTAAATGTACTTTTTTGAATAGTAATGATCGTTGGGATGTTCTCATCCCCCGGATGATGCAGTTTCATGTTTTCGTGGGAAACACAAACACCTCAGTAAGCGATATATTTTCCAGGGAGAGTAGGGAAAAAATTACCTTCGGCTTTTGACTGATGCTAGTCCAGGGGAAGCTTCTGATAACATTATACGAGGCAAATGAACCGGTAAGTGTTATGTATGTAAGCAACATTTCGTCTTCCATTCCCCCCCCCCCCCCATTTCGCAAAACTAGTGCGTTGCTTCTGGATATTGGACAGAATCGATTTATGACTACAACCTACAAGACACATTACTTCACGGTAGAATAGTTGATGCAGCAAACTAGTCCCGCATATCCCTCCCTACCTTGGGGATTTTGTAGTGTCATTAATCTGGTAGTATGAGGGAAGGAAAAGACGATGTTAAGAATGTGAATTTTTTTTGGAATGAGAAAATCTGAATGTCTCGTTTTTATTTTGGCTGAAACTAAAATAATTCGTTTTTTTAGAATCTCATTACGACTCGTCTTTAGTTATTATTTATTTATTTATTTTGGAATCTTTTACAATCCCTTACGCCCGATTATTATCAAATCTTATATGTAAGATAATGACTCTCTCTCTCTCTCTCGGAACTTCTCCCTCTTCATTATTTAATTTATGGATGGTCCCTTAAAGATTTTTTAAAGAATATTTAAATTTGTTAATGTCTAGTAAATGATTATTGCTACTTTCTGAGCATCAACTTGGAAATAAAACTCTGTGTCCTAAATGGATAAAAAGTTCACATACGAACTCTACTTTTATGATGTACGTGATCTTTGCTAGTTTTTTTTTTTTTTAATTCTCCGTAAAAAAGTGGGGATAAAGTAGGTCAGAGTGGGTTTTCAATTCATCTATCTCATGGGCTCCCAGGTGACAGATCACATCTATTGAGCGTCTTTGTTCCGAACAAAGGGCGTATGGCCGTATTAGGAAGAAGTAAGAGGAATCATTGCAACTGTCTGTATGAGAACTCAGTGTTATTCAACTAATGCTGCATTGAGTCTATAACCGTACTATTTCGCAATCCCTTAAAATAAAAAAAACAAAAAAAGACGATTATTTTCCACAAATAAATCAGAATGGGTTTAGTTCACAAGATATGCGCTAGATGGCAGTATGTGTTATTGTCGAGTGTTTGATTATAATGAAAACTGGATCATTAATAACGGTCTCAATTGCGAAGTCTATTGACCATATCTTGCGTGCTACTTCTTGGGCATCTCGTTGTTATAAAGCACATTAATCACTCCGAAAGACTAAGATAGATGGAAAATTATATCAGGCAATCACAAAGTCGCAAAATACTTTCCTATGGACATTATCAGTAATAGATCGCAGAATGGCGTATCAACATCTTTTTGTTCATTAAATCGCACGGGGAAATGTATATCCCTCACTGACAAACTTATTTGGGGGAAGATAGGATGCCACGCTACCATCACTGAAATTCGTACTCGATCACCTTTGGGCAAATACGTGAGGCCGATAATTTATCTTCCGAACATACGAAGGGATTTGGATGGGAACAAGCGAGACAGTTAATTCATATTTGTGTAAAAGATTGTTTAATAACTCTAAAATAGTATTTGGTAGTGATTAAATATGCGAACGTTTTTACTAGAATTTAGAAAAACAAATGGTTAAAGAAGGTAATTGCGTTAAAATATAAAATGTTCGTTATTTCATCCAGAGTAAAGGATTTATTGAGATGCTAGAGCTTCGGTGCGCATACGGTGCTAAAATATCGTCTCATGTAATATCGTTTATTATATAGTCGGCCACCTGGTATACGCAGGCAGAGCTTATTAATTAATTGCAGTAGTAATGTACACTCATAGAGCCTATTATTGCATATACGCGTATATGTTAGTAGAACGTGTCATTGCTATAGCAATAATATGATCTCTAGTATGTTTCTATGACAACAAAATGTCACATCCCATTTTGTCACACTAGCTGCTTTTCTGCCTGGTATATACGCAAGCATAACTTATTACTACAATGGAAACATAGACGTATTCTGTCCTATACTTTCCTTAATAAAATCAGTTTTGTTTGTTTATTTGATCACACAAAGAGAGAGAGAGAAATCCTTATTTAAAAAAGGCTTATTCCATGGCTTTGCCAATAACGATGACGTCACAATTAGGCAGTTCATTGTTTAAGGTGATTGTTTGGTAATAACTGTAACCTCTAACTTTAGATGCATAATCTCAACAGTACTATAAAATGGAATGCAAAATACTAAACTAATGACACTGTTTGTTTGTTTGTTTGTTCATTGTAATTTACTAAGTTTCTGTCATTTTTAACGTCACCATTATATTTGTATGCATATTCATGGGAAATAATTTTAAATATATTTTTAATATTTTGTTGTTACAAAATATTGAAATATTAAATATAAAAATATTAAAATAAAATGTAGTTGAATCCACTATTGTAAATGAACTCATGCTTTGTTCAGTTAATCGTAATCATTCAGAATTTGTCGAGATATTGCAATTTTCATTTAAATTAGACTATTATCTGAAAATATTTAGCAACATGCGTCGAAATAATGTAAAAAAACAAACTAAAAACGAGTTATTAAACTTAAGGAAATTCGCTATGTAGGATGCCTGCTAAAATGTTCTTTTAGCAGAGCTCCTATTTCGACCATTAGTACTAAAAGGAGCAAAATTATATTTTAAAATGATAATAAATTATCGTAAGTGCATTAAAACTGCTCTAGGGGATTCAATTGTGTGACAACGAAATGCCCCTGTACATGAGTGATACTGTTATGATTATCTCAGGTAAATTCCATACTTATTCTTTACACGTCAACTTTCTAAATATGCTTTCGGTGAAAAGCCAATTTTTCTAAAATGCTGATCCCCAAATAAAATTAATTTTAAGATTTTTATTCAACTTTATGCATGCTTATTGGTTTTATGGTTAGATAAAACAAATTAGATAAAAGGCCTCTTAAACAACTACACATAATGTTATAAAATGCTAATTCCATTTTTTTTTTTGAAATTATTGTTATTGTTTAATTTATTATTATTTTATTTGGTTTTATTTCGAAGATAGCTGCACTTGTTCGCATGCAAAACCATTATCAGCATATTTCATTTAATACAAGAAAAAAAATCCATATAATGGCAAATTAGGAATCTTGGTACAAATGAGTAGAAAATATTGTTCCATTTTGCATATTTCCGGCGTGTTTAGCGCCAGAAAAGCACCACAGTCCAGCTATAGAAATTCCGGAAGTGATATCATAAATGTTCCGGAAGTGACGATTTCAGTGACACTTCCGATGAGATAAAATTACATATCCAATTTCCGATTAAGGAACACTTGTCTGGCTCGTAAATCACAGTAAAAATAACATAAAATAAAAATATATATATGGCTTTAGCATCCTTGATTATTAAGTCATAGCAACGTAGAAATAGAGGGCGCTTTGCTAAAAGTAACATCTATGCAAAAAAAAAAAAAAAATCGCCGAGGGGAAAGCTTTGCATTCGACATGGTTCATTGCAATGCTTCATAAAACATAAGAGAAATTCATGATTCTATTATTATAAATCTGTAGGGTGTAATGATTGTACCTTGATTGTGGTAAAGAAAACACTTCCAAGATCATGAGGATACCAGCGAGTATGCTATCTCATATAGTAGCTCGTATCTACTACGAACAAGACCTGTCCTTGTGTGTAGTCGATTTATTGAACCATGTTTCGCGTGACTCGATTTAACATAATTTTTTTCCTGTCCTGGAACTGTGTAGTAGGATTGAGGGTTGTTCAAGGATAATCTTCATATAAACGTACACGTTGAACAGTGCTAATTACGATAATTGAGTGATTTATTAATTATGGAGCAGTTTGATATCAACTGTTACAGAATGGGTGTGTTACGATAAATTCTTTATACTTGTTAATAATTAATGCAATAGCAAGACATAATTATAGACGTTTGATCCAAGATAAACAAATCTGGCAAACTACAAATACTGAAAAATACTTCTAATTACGTTATTAATATTTAATTACTCACAATTTTAATAGTTTGAACGAACAAACGCATAATTCGTTGTGATATACCATGTTCATTTCGTATGGAGGAATTGTTTGTTACGTCATTTCACGTGAAAGTTCATTTTTTTATATTTTTTTTTAATTTTTAGTTTTACTAGCGTGTTCATTTCTTCTCGTGACAATTCGCAGTCTGTTACATAACCCACGTGCGCAGCAGTTCGTGTACTTTTCTACCATTGTTGTATTAAAAATGAATTGCCTTTGTGTACGTCCATCTCGTGAGATTCGAGAGCCAACAGTAAACGGTTTTGTGTTGTCATGCGCGAAAGTGACTTGCACTCGCAGCAGCTTCTACCATTGTTATAATTAAAATTGTAACACTTCTCTTTTACTCTCTTTATTTATTTATTTTTATCGTTTCACTTTTTGATTCATTATTAAACTCTGTTATTTGTGAAATTTAAAAAAAAAACGAATTCGCAAATGAGAAACAAAAGTTGTTATCAAAGAAAAATGAGACGGGAAAAATATTTAAATTTTTTATTTGCAATGGAAAAAACAACACAAAGACAAAAACCTGGCAGTGGTAAGTACGACCAGAGTTATCTACACAAATCTTAGTTTATTGTCCCTAGGTGTTATATGCTGCTAAACCTATCTATTATTCATCGTACATCATTGAAGTTATTAAACAGAGTGCAAGCAATTCTCAGTAGATGGTGGAAGCTGTCTTCAATTTACTCTATGAGTAAAAGTTAGCGCATACAAGCACGATAAAAGAAAATACCTTGCGGCTGCATTCCGAACACACACACACACACACACACTCTCTCTCTCTCTCTCTCTCTCTCTCTCTCTCACTCACAGAATTTGACATTAATGCAGTATGAGTTTCATAAGTCGCTTTCGTAATCAAAACAGCACAAGAATTTTGATAGTTTATGACATTACAAATTGCCAACCGGAGAATATGTCAACGAAAAAGAATCTATTGCTTATTAGTATAAATATTCATCTTCAAGTAGAATTCTATTGTTCGGAAGTGGAAAATAAATTTTGTCTTTATTGTGTCACTCACGTGGCAATGTGAAATAATTCTGTTATTCGGAAGAGCAAATAAATCATTTTAATAATTTTATTGGGCAGAATAGCGAATGAATAATTCTGTTATTCGGAAGAGCAAATAAATCATTTTAATAATTTTATTGGGCAGAATAGCGAATGAATAATTCTACTGTCGAGAACAGATAAGAAATAATTCTATTGTTCGGAACAGAAGAAAATTAATTCTGTTGTTCGTAAGAAAAAGATCAATAGTTCTAATGTTGTAAGCAATAACTTATATACTGTGTGTGTCTTAATAATACTATTATCGTTTGGTAGTCGTGTTTATATGGAAATTTTCAACAAACATCCAACGAATCTAAATACACTATTTAGATTCGTTCTTTTCCTTTCGTGTAGGCGTTTAAGTTATTCCAGGACTATGGCGGGATGCTGGATGAATTGTACTAAAATTCAGTCTATGTGATCCTTATAAAATTGTTGAACGATTTTTAAATTTTTGCTTCAATCAGATTTCTATAAGTAAAGCGGGACAAATTGCGAGTTGTGAATAGAACCATTTCAATAACACGAAACAAACTTTCCCCAATACGCCTATTATTACGAAGAAAGATATAACAAGAATACGATCACAAAACGTTATTTATTATTTTTTATGATTCTTTGCAACTATATTCATGCCAATCACAATCCCTAATATTTCTGTAAAAAGAAAAAATGCAGAAGAGTCTTAGTTCTAGGTTTTGATATAACAACCGAATAGGATAAAAATTGAAAAATTTATTTCGTTGTTAATATTTTTAAACGATTCAATGTATTCAACGATTCTATTTTTCTGATCGTCGTTATCCGGATATTACGTTCTTTTTTCTGTTTTACGCGTAGACCATCCCATATACCAGGCAGGCTTTCCAAACCAGATCCGACGGAATGGGGGGGGGGGTTAATTCTTGTGCACGTAGTCTCCTATGGCTATAAATCGTGTATGTTCTTCGGAACAGAGTTTCGTTGTTTTGTTAGAAGAAAAATCCGAGTTCACGGGTGGTAAAAAAAACCTTACCCCTCCTTATGAGACCGGCCAACTCACCTTCAGTTGAAAAGCCCCGGATTGGAACCCAGGTCTTTCCAATCAAAGGGCATCGCCGAAACCGAGGGAGTTCTCGGCGTTTATAACTCTCGGAATCCTGTTTATGACACCCAGTGTTTAGTTTACAATAGTTTACAGTGTTTACACTGTAAACTATTGTCCAATCCAAGTTTATTTTTACAATTAAAGCCGTTTAATGTATACATTTTCTGGATTGTCAAATAATTGGAACATTTCTGTAGGAAAAAGTTTCTATTGTTTATAAATGAACGAAATAATGTTTTATTTTGTTTTATGTTTTTATGTTATGTTTTATTTTTTTTTCTATTGTTCACTCAAACAATAGACATACTTCACTTCTAAACTTTTTTTTTTCTGTAGTTCATTCAAACAATACAAATTTCTTCATCTAATTTTTTTCCCCAATTGTTCCATCAAACAATGAAACGAATTAACAATACAATGTCATTTGTTTTATTCTTCTGTGGAATCATTTTTATTCTGTTATTAAACATTCAGAGTTGTTGACGAAGTTGCTTTTTATTTTTCCTGATTCTCTAATCAGTTAAAATTAAAGATGTTTGCCAACCAGTTCCATGTTGAACATCCTAAAAACCACTTGGGAAATTGAAAGCGGCTTTTCTGATTGTAATTCAGACACGAAATTGTGCATGCAATGAAACATGCTTGTATAACACAAGCTTTCACTAAAGCCATTCAAGAGAACGAACATAACATCGAACTTAATCCTTTACGATGAAAATCCAATTAATTGGTAGTTTTAAAAGCATGTACTGAACATTTTTTTAAACAAACGAACATCTTTTGTATTCATACCAGAGCAAATGAACTCATTCAATTACCTCAATGAACTAAATTAATCTACCTAATTAAATATCCTAGAAAATTATAAACGGAATTTTTTTACAGATAGAAGAAACACTTCTCACTGGAGAATAAAAATCAATGTTTGCTTTTTTTTATTTATTATTTCACCACCACCACCAGACCTGTACTTTACGTATATGTATCAAAGGTGTGTCTTTTAATACTTCAATAGTGGGCGGAATGGCTGGGGGGGGGGGAAACATGGCACTCCAGTTTTGTGGGGATAATATTGTGTGTGTGCTTTCACCTGGTCTCCAAGATGGACGAACTTAATCAATATCGCCAGTGCGTTTATAGAATTAGATTTTAAAAACAGGGTTTGGCCACCGTTCATGTAAAAGACTATGTTTATCGGAGAGAGAATACATTTTAGGTGAGGCAATGACTAAAATTAAGTGGGTTTCGGTACCAGGAATGTGTTTTGGACGATGGATGTTTCTTGGAATTTTTTTTTTTTTAATCTACTATGTGTATTTTTTCCAGTATCGCCTTTTGTAGCTAAAATGAGATTATACTCGAGATCTCTCGTAAATGAAAGATAGGAGGTATTAGCACAAATGCATTAAGAATATAGGTCGACACTACTATCACATATAAGATTCCTGTAGCGGATGTAGCATTCATTCGAACTGTTTCGTCTGAAACTCAGACATTTTGTTGTCCATTTAAAATAATGTTTTTGCCCTCATGGATTTATTCTAATAGTTAGGCTGCTCTGGAATTGTATCGTAGAGTCAGTTTGTAGTTATGTGGTGTGCGTGTGTGTGTAGTCTCTCATCTAAAAACTAGGATTGTATACTAAATTATGGGATTATTTTCTCTCTCTCTCTCTACAATGAAGATGAAGTATTTTAAAACAAACGTGCAGCGATGTTTTGTCATTATTCAAAACCCTCAAAGAAAACATAGAAGTGCACATTCTATTCTTAGAGGTATTTTTATTGCTTTTTCGGCATTTATAAGAGAAAGAATGGGAATAAAACATTGTCTTATGTAAATACCAGAATTACTCCGTTATGTGTGGGTTGGTGGGTGTGTAGGAGAGGGAAAATGTTATTGGAAAAGTACTCCCACTGAAAACTCGGTCTTCAACCCCCCCACACCAATTTCTATAATTCTTCCGTGATTGGTAAATAACTCAAGTGTATACATAATCACTGCCTTAAGCAGAACTTAAGCGGGATTAAATTGGAACATAATTCCTCCGCTATCTGAACACCTATTTCGTATAGATAGCATTGTATATTGCTAATTGTTTCTTCTTTTAGTTGAAAAAAAAACTCAAATATAGTCAAAGACATGACTAATGAATTTTATTGATTAGTCTCAGATGGAAGCGGCGTCTTTTGTAAGAAAACAAGGATTAGAAACTGAGTTATCTCTACAAAATAAGAAATCCTGGTCGTGAGGAATACTACGCATACTGGAATTGAAAACTTCGCCGAAATCAGTGATTTCCGTATAGGCATGCAACTATTAATGCCTGTCCTCTTTAATTTCTTGCGCATAGGTCGATGAGGTAGAGAACAGACTTCGTTAAAAGCTTCGGTCAATTGCTGCACATTTGAAGTTCGGCTTGTCCATACAAGTCTTTTCAGCCGATCTTGTTCGTGACAGATTGTCTTCGGATCGCAATACGAGTTATTTTTCTACTGATTAAACACCCTGGAAAAACTCACCTTTTGAGAAATCAATCAGCTCTGCTTTTTCAAAATCGTGGCTTCAGCCAGACGGGCACCCACAATAAGCCATTTATCGAACTCCGAAAGATTCTTCGTTTTTCCCATCGATTACTGACACCGATCAACGATTACTGACCAGCAGCACTCTTAAATAGTTGCCAAGAATATTTGGTGACGCACGTGACCAAGAATTTTGCGCGCACACACACACACACACACACACACACACACGCTAAGTGACGTTTACGCATAAAAGTTTCTAATTCAATGGCTGGCTCGTGTGACTGATATCGAAAAATCATTCTTCCCATCAGCATTTAATTCTCCGAAGTAATTTAAAAAAATCCAAAATGTGCTGAAATCCCTTTCGTTTTTCAGATAAACAGTATTTTGAGAATAATTAAAGAATCTGGTGTAAATCTAAAACGATCAAACCTTTTGGGTTGCATTTTGCGAAATAACATTTCGCTATTGCTGGAAAAATTTTACAGAAATTTGGTACGAAGGAACTTGGCTAAAATATGCCCACTAATTCTAATTTTAGTTGCCATCCATACATTTTAGTCCAATAATTGGAGAAAACAAAATAATTACGTATACGGTACGTAAGTCAAAAATGTCTCAATATTCAATTGCTGGTGTAATTAGTGACCCCCATTACACAGAAATACGATTGCACAGTTCACCATTATCACTACTCATTTCTTTACGTATTTAATTCAGATTCATACAAGTATAAAGTATCTTGGGGGGGGAATAATTCTAATTTTCACGCTAAGGAACCTCACTTTTACCTTCAGATGGGGAACATCTCAAGTAATAATTACAGGAGTTTGGACATCCATTTTGCCCAAAAGGAAGGAAACATAATGACGTTTCTGATATGGTTTCATATTCAAAGCATTGAAATGACCGGGAATTGCGTTAAATTACGAAAGAAAAAACCTGTAAAAGTCCATTCCATTACATGAACTTTCTAAGAAAGAATAGAAATTCCCCTTCATCTGAACCACCCTGAAACACATCGAAGTATAATGCTAGATGATCGGTCAGGAAGCCTTGAAATTTCACGCTGATTGCACTCTATTAATATACAGTAGATTAGCTAGAGATACAACGCGATGCTTTTTTGCCACCTCAGGCGGTGCGCTTATAAGTTCCATGCTAAGATGCAGAAAAATAATTGTTTTAAAATAGCTTTACATATTTATAATTTTTCTTTTGTTTCCCCCTCCCACTCAAAGTACGCCTTTTTCGGTCTTGATCCCCGTCTCTTCTCCGTTCACAATATAGGTCTTCCCCCCCCCCCCATCCACAACTCTGTTCTTTGAATGTAAGTATCCCATTACCGTTTTCAATCTCCTACCCTTTCTCCACAACCTTTTAATTTATACTCAAAGATTCCAGCATCCCATCCTCAACCTAACCTCCGCTTATGTTTTTAACCTTCGTTCCTAATATAAGCATCCCAAACACTTAAAGCAATAGAGATGCGGGAAATGGGATTGTTGGAAGACATGCAATCCAACTTCCCGCATCTCTAGTGTTAAGTTTTCGGCAAATGTTTAATTGTTTAGTTTGACTACCCTCTGCCTCTATTGCTCCGAGGAAAACGTCCTAACGTAGGCTAACAGCAAACACGTCAAATGTTCTATCTCTCATTTTGCTTTCTATATTTTTATATACTGACCTCTGCCCTATGATCCTCAGTCTATTCATACGACTTTGACCGTAAATCAGGTAAGATATACGGCATCTCTCACACTCATTGAGCGTGTATTTAAAAATGCATACATGAGAAATTATAATAATTCAAAATGAATGACATTGTAACTTCCCCGTCTACTATGTATAGATGCTTAGTTAAATAAATGCAATATTTGCATTCTCCGAAACTCTATGTGGATATCAAAATATTACTGGAATCAATATGGACGTAAAATAATGGAGACGTTTTTAGATGAGAAATGTCTAACAAATCCAGGTGTTCTTTTTTACATAACAATCATTTATCACTAAAAAAAAATTTTTTTTTTCTTTGGAATAATCAGAAGTGTAGCCATACTTGAGATGCTTGAGGTATGCATTACGATATTACAAATGACACACAGCAATCATTTATTGGCGCTAACCAATAAAATATGAACACAGAAATCCATGAATTCCTATTAATATAGTAAGCATTGCAATGTAGGAATTCAAACCGTGTGTGTAAGCCGAGACAAAAATAGTAAAGACAATATTTATTATAGGCAATTGCTACTCGGCTTTTAATCAATACACGGAAAGCTGATATATTTATAAAGTATTTTAAGCGACATCTGGCGATAAAAAAATCAAAAGTATAGAGAAAAATATTTAAACTGATAAAAATGAATAAAGGTATTTTCGATCAATAAATAACCTAAAATATAATTTATATTCGAAATGTGACGCCATTTTATGACCTTGTTTCGCAGTAAATTGGCCCTCCAATACTGATGAACGCTCCTGGCCATTATTCTCAAGCTCCAAACTTGTCTTACGGCTTTAATTGGAGTCGTCCATCATTGCAGGAACAGAAAATTACGTTCATTTCGAGTATTCTAAGTTTCCATTGATCATGCGTGAGCCAATCATGATTACAGTGAATATAATTAACTTACTGCATTGTAAATGTCATTCATTATTTGTAATTAAACTTTGTCAGCACTGATAGAGAGATAAAGGAAGTCTCCATTCTAGTGGCATAATAACACAGAAAGAGCGAAAAATAACTTTTTTCACTTTTATTCCACATGCATTTTACAATTTCATTATCCTTATTAGGTGACTTATGCTGCCACCTAGTGGTAATTAACGAACAGTTTATTTGTTTGATAAATTAATCAAAATGCACAGCAGTTGCTATGATATTTTAATAAAAAAACCAGTTTGTTAATTTTATAAATTAATAAATTCATTATAAATATAATTTAATCTATTATTACTATCACTTATTTAAAAGTAATTAATTAAAATTTTTATTTCTTATATAGTAAGCTATTTATTTTGTAATTAATCAATATTTATTTTAAATAAATTTTACTTAAATATCGAATTTATTGTAAGTTTTTTGAGATTATATTTGAATTGTATTCTAATTGATGTTAATTAAATAATAATCATTTGAATGTCTTAATCATCCGAAATTTAAAGAAATAAATTCCCGATTAAATTACTGAAGCGTAATAAATATTTACTGACAAGAGAAATCTCAACATTTATATTTATTCCGTCTAAGCAAAGCTTCAAGAATATCCCATCAACCCTATTAAAGGCATTTGTCGAAAGATTTCTCATTCTCACCATTCACATCTTAATGCGAAGAATGGTTGAAATTCCACAGCATTTAAGAAACTCATCACAGGTGTAATTTCCATCGCTCTATTCTCCCCCTCTCTCTCTCTCTCTTTTGAATAAAACTATCTTAATTATCATGCCTTCAGCTAGCGAAATCTCCGTATTTGAGATCTCTCTCTTAGAGATCTACAAACCCAAGCATACACTACATCTTACTCCTTTATCCAATCAAGTGCATCGAAAATAATGCTGTCATTATTTCGTGGGCGCCATCTGGACAGCTTCCCAGGTTTCATATGAAAATGTGATCGTGTAGTTCATTCTTTAGTTTTCGGTAGCACGTTATTGACTTTGTTTTGACGGCAGAGATTAAGGCTATTGGCCCATCATCTCCTAGTAAAGGAGTTCGGTGTGCTCACTGAGAGAATGATGAACATCTAGAGCAAATTTTCAAAGAGAAAGAATGAATGAATGAACACGTTGATCAGAAATTGGAGTCAGATATGCACACTTAAAATTTCCTATTCTTTCATGCATCACAGAAGGGATTGCACATATTTTAAATAATTAGTAAATGTTATTTTGCGTTTTATTAATATTTTACTACTAGATATTTTATTTGATATTTCTTAGTGGATATAGGTGTATATTGTGACCAGGGGCGGCTCGTTCATACGCACTGCGGAACTGCAGCACCCCCAATTTTTCTCGATATATAAATTTATCTATATTTGTCTATATTTATTTATATCTATAATAAATTAATAAATTATTAATTTATTTATATTTGCTTGTAATATTTAATTTTATCAACAATCCTATACAATTCTCTTATTTTTTATAAAAAATAATAAAAATCCATCTTGTAGCACTTAGGAGGGCGAAGGATGCTAGCAGCACTGTGTTTATTACAGTGTCATATTGCTACGCGCGCAAGCATATGCACGTCATAGTGAGATGCGAGCTATTAGCCTAATGCGGCACTGTCCGTCTCGCAGTTCCACTGTTGTTTATTTGCAGTTTGCGCCAGTAGTAGTGTTCGTAGTGCTTATCGTGTTTACTCCGTCTCTTTAAATATTTGGACATTACAATTAAAGACATAACATTTGTTATAGTAGTTTTTAAGTAATTTTGAATTATACCAAACTTTATAATTTTATCGATAATAAACAATATTTTTTCATGTTTAATTTTTTTTTTAAATTTTTACCGTAATTTTGATATTTTATCCAAACACGTATACACTGTACTTACAGTGTGTAGGTATATTTCGAAAGTTGCAGCATCCACACGATTTCAAGCCACGAGTCGCCACTGATTGTGACCCTATCTTTTTATATTTATAGTATATATGTTATGAGAAGGGATGACTTAGATAAAGATCTAGCAGGAGAATTAAGATTGGAAATAGAAAAATAAATAATTCGAGATATGCAAATGATGTATCTCGTAGAATAAACTAGGAAGATCTGACGCTATTGATTCTGTTTGTTAGGAGGGGAAGAAAACAAAATCTGAGTTTAATTTAGATAAGACACAAACCAAGGCTTTTGACAACTTAGTAAATTTACGATCGAAGGGGTTAAAATCGAGCTAGGTGAAAATATTATTTACTATGTTCAGATTAAAAAATGGGTGCCTATGAAGATGGAATTAAAAGAAGAATAGTTATGGCGTGGTGCAAGGAATGCTAAATTCGAGAAAGATTATGAAAGTCACATCAACAAGGTCCCGAAAGTTATACTTCTTAAAACCATCATCTTTCCAATTGCAATATATCGTTGGGAAAGCTAAACCTTTAATAAGAAAGACGTCGAATTGATTCGCTCTTAATTATGGAAGCGGAGGTGACTGTTAGGAATCCCATGGACACAAGGATAGCTAAGAAGGTTGTAGAAAATTAAAACGGGATGCTTTTTAAGGCTTTGCTTACCGTATAGAAGTTAATATATTTCGGACAATTGAATCATTGGAAAAAGTAATTATTTTAGGGACGTTCGAGGATATAATAGCGAAATTTTAGCGAACATAAAAGAAATTACTATGAAATTAAGACTGCTGAAAGAGACAAGAAATTTAGCATATGTTCACAAGGTCATCTAAAGGCGGAAATAACTAGAGGGTGGATTGGCAGATTACGAAAGCACGGACACTCCAAAAAAAATAGAACTGCATATCATTAAACCTAGTCATAAATGTTTTATTTATTATTATTATTTTTGTTTTTTGGCTAGATGGGTGAAGCAAAAATGCTTTTCATCTTCCCCGTTATCTGTAGAAGAAAATGTATGGATGGGGTAATATAGAGCTATAAGCTCTGATTATGGCAGGAGGGTAACAGCAATAGCTGAGCCTAAGTTAAAACTTCACTGGCTACAGCACTGCCATCCATTACCCTCACTGGGTATCCATTTTAATCGCCTCGTACGACATGCTTATCTTATTTCCCGGCCACCACACTGGGTAGCATAAATCCACGTAAATGTACTTGGAACTTCTTTGGGAAATGGACCGAGTCCTTGACTCTTCATCCCTTCATCTGGATTTCAGCTTGTGCGTGATGGGATTATTGTTGGTAATTTACCCGGTCATTGTGAGCATTGTAAGCTGTATTAGCTTTCTCTTGCGATGGCGGATTTCGGTTTTTTATATTTGAAACGATCTGAAGGTTTGTAGTCCGATATCTGTCGAATTAGTTGATTTGGGTGATTATCTGTGATTGTGAAGAGTTTTTCTGCAATGCCTGTCATGTAGATCCTTAATATCTGAAAGGTTGGCTTCTTGGTTTAACTGGAGGGGCCGCATTAAATGAAATTCCTAGGCATTTATTCTGAATCGTTTGTAATCTGTGGATGTTCTGTTTAGACGTGTGTCCCCAAGTTGGTGAGGCGTAAGTTATCTGAGGTCTTATCACTGATTTGTAGAGGAGAATTTTGTTGTTTATGTTTAGGAAGTTGTTCCTATTCAAAAGTGGATATGGCTGTGCAATACTCTGACTTACTATGGTGAAGACACCATTTATGTACGTCTTGAAATTTAAGCGGGTATTCAGCTAAACTCCTAGATACTTGGTAGAGGTTGTGCCAAGGGATGATTTTTCCCCAAACATTTGTATGCTTGTGTTCGGTTCTGTTGACGTCTGGTGAAAAGTACTGCAGAGTTTTTTCCTGCGTTGATTGAGATATGCCATTTTTTTGTACCAATTCTCTAATTCGTGGACTGCTCTCTGTAGCTTGCTTGAGGATAGATGTGGACGGAGGGATCTGGCTATGATAATTGTATCATCGGCATAGAGAGCGGTGATGGATGGGGACAACTTGGGAAGGTCTGCCATGTATATGGAGAAGAATACGGGGAGACAGAAGAGAGCCTTGAGGGAATCCAGCCGTGACTCTCTCCTCTCTGTGGAACTGATTCCATTGAATTTCATTTTAAATTTTCTGTTATTCAGATATGATTGGATAAGTAGAACTAGTGGTAATGGGATTCCAACTTGGTGTAGTTTCAAAATTAGACAATAATGCCATATTCTATCAAATGCTTGTGTTATGTCCAGGAAGACTGCGCCAGAATGTTCGTTATCCATTCGAACCCTTGTGTGATGTATTCAACGACTGTAAATTTGAAGCGTTGTGGAGTAATATTTCCTAAATCCGAATTGCTCGTCTTGTATGGCGTGGTTGATATTTGTTGCCTCTTGAATCCGTGTGAGTATAGCGCGTTCGCTATCTTGCCCACACACGATAGAAGGCTGATCGGTCTATAATTCTGAGGAAATTGTGAATTTTGTCCAGCTTTTGGAATTAGGAAGATATCCGCACGCTTCTATCGCTCTGGAAAATAATTTAGCCGAAGGATGGCATTAGTGATTGCTACCAGCTGTATAACCCCTTCACGGGAAAGTATCTTGAGCGCCTTGTTCGTTATTCCATCCGGATCCGAGCCTTTGTGTTGTTTAGTTTTCTTATGATCTCATATATTTCTGTTGGTGACACGGATTTGTTGTTGGATTGGGATGAGGCGTTTTGAGTAATTTTACGCACTTGTGTGTGGATTTTTTTTAATGAAATTTATATCTATATTGGTATAATTGGGGCAGCATCGTCTTTTAAAACTGTCTACAAATGCTTCTGCTTTCTCCTCATCATTGTAGGAGACTCTATATTCACCTTGGATTGGAGGAATTTTATACCTCTTCGAACGAAGTGAACTGATCATTCTCCTCAATGACTGATCCTCTGTATTTAGGTGATGTATTTTGTTATTCCAAAGTTAGTTTTGGTGGTCCTTTAGAGCATACCAAACCTGGTTCGTTGCTCTGTTAACTGCCTTCTTATCTGCGGGATCCATTTTTCTGCGGATAAGACGTTTTATGCCCTCTGGGAGTTTATTTGTTATATATTTATAAGTTATGTATTTGTTAGTTGTGATATTGCAGTTAGCATTTGCTTTTCAAAGGTTTTCACTGCCTTTTTTATATCTTCAGTGGATGTTATATGTGTGGAACTGGGCCAATGTTATCCTGGAAAGCTGAGGGGAGTTGTTTCCAGTTTATAAAGGTGGTGGCGTTTTCTGATAGATCTTGTGTGGCGCTTAGTTGCAATATGATGGGGTTGTGATCAGAAAGTAAGTCGTTAACTGCTTGTATTTGATAGCTGTGCGCGATGTTTTTTTATTATTGCTATATCAAGTACATCTAGACGGCCGGTTGCTCCGTAGTGTGTGGATCCTATGACTGTCGTGTTTCTTGTAGTGGTATATGAATTCAGTAGTCTGCCGTTGATATTTGAGTTTCTGCTGTTCCATGTGGAATGTTTCGCATTAAATTCGCCAGCTACGATTACTGCTTTACCTGCGTTTAGTATTTGGCCCAGGTCTGAATCTATGAGTTTTTTATTTGGGGGCGTTGTAGGCTGCGAATATCCTGATACTTCTTGTGTTTTCCATATGTATTTGTATTCCTCTGATTTTCATGTGTTCTGTTTGGGATTCGGCTATTGAATTATGCTTTATGTTTCTTTTCACAAAGATGGAGGTGCCTCCTCCTCTTGCATAGGATCTATCTGTACGGTAAATGCTGTGACTGTTAATTCTGATCTTGTCACTTGGACGAAGATGCGACTCATTTATGAGGATGATATCTACTTGGGTTTCTGTTGCAAACTCACTTAGTTCTTGTATCTTCTTGTTGGATAGTCCGTTTAGGTTCCAGCTGACAATCTGTAATGATTTAGGTTTTCTATTAGCCTTATTCGTTAAGGATTTCAACAAGCAGTGATTGAGTGTGTCTTAAGAATGATATCCTTGGCTTCTTGAGTTGGGTTGGTTTGCCGGAGTTCAGCAAGCATTTCTCCTATGTGGCTTGTTATGCTCTGTAGGATAGGTTTGCTGTGACTGGTGTGGTTTTGACTTTGGGTATTTTAGGTAGGTTGGTCTTGTTACTTTAGCATACGTCCTTCCGTACTTTGTGGGTGGAGACTAACGGGAGGATGTGCGTTCTTGTATAGGTTTGCTGGTTTGGAGTTGTCTTTTGGTTTTGAGGAAATGCTATTTGCGGGGTTTTTTGGCATTCATTTGTTGCGTGTTTACCACCACATTTAACACATCGGTAATCTCCTTTGCAGCAGCTTTGTGAGTGGCTAAACTTTTTGACAGCGACGACGTTCTGTCATTGTTTGTTTTAGCGATTCAGTCTTTATAACTAAATCACAAATAGTTTGAAGATCATATGTGTTTCTAGTCTTTACTGATCTCTACCAATATTACTAGATATGGGGTTTTATCAACTCTACACATACGGCTGACTTTTGAGGTCTGAAGCCTTTGTTTTGGAGACCTACTTGTGCTTCATCTGTTGTAATGGACTCTGTTATCCTTCTGAGCACAAATTTAAGGTTGTTTGCACTATTGAGTGCAAATGTGTGGTAGGATAGGTTCCTATTATCCAGAAATTTTATTAGTTGTCTGTAATAGGTGTACGTTTTTTGCTGGATGCGAATTCCTTCTTCTGTATTAGTGGCTTTCGTAAATGATATTTATAGAGTTAGGAGTGAAGTAACAACTGATGTCCAATCATTTTTATCCCTTAGGATGACTGGGGGTATTCTTTCTTTTCAGTTTGTATTAATATTAGTCTCCATTTCTACTGTTTTGGGTGATTCTCTAGTAAGAAAGTTTCCTTTTTATAGTTTTAACGGTTTGGAATTCTTCTGTTTCAGCTGTATCCAATATATGGTGGGCATTTGTTTTTGGGATATTTGCGCATCATCCTCAGGATCTAGTGACTGCCCCGAGCTTCGCTGTCCGATGTCCACTGCCGTCACGTTTTCCAGACTGTCGTCTGTGACAATTGTGGGGGGAAACGTGCCGTAGAGTTTTTACTTTTCCCGACCACCTATTACTAAGCCTCACCCAAGCGGATAAATTCCCGATAAACGTCCTCAAACTTTGTCTCGTCTATCAGTTTTTCCATGTTTATCCGGTATCAAAACTTAAAGTTTGAAAAGCTGGTCCTAGAACCTAAATGTGAAATCCCGTAGATCAAATCGATGATCTACCAGCAAATAAAGATCCCCGTAGCCACAAAACGAAGAAAAAGCTTACCTTTAAATATTTTGATTTTCTCCTTTACCACGGCCAGACATTTTTATCAAAATTGAAAAACAAATTCCAAAAATCTCAATTCAAAACTCAATTCACCTGATCCTAGAACTTTTCCACATTCCATTGCAAATCTAAATATCAATGGAATTCCACCACCCCACGTAAATAAATAAATAAATGTATTGCTATATACATAAATATTCATAAGATACTTATTTTTAAAATAAAGTCTATAAACACATTCTTATTTTTACTAAAAATAATTTCTTTATTTTAAGAATATGTATAAATAAATATTATAATGTTTTTTTATTTATTTTTTAAGCTTAATTGTGGAATTCATTTCAAATCAATAAAATATTATTTATAAATTTACTTGTTTCAATGATTTTCTATATCACTATGGTTTTACTGCATCGTGTTACCCTAATGGAGTGATCAACGATAATCTACATACTGTAAACATCAAAAAGCAACAATAAAAAAATAAAACAAACATTTACACTCGGATAGAATTTTAGAGCTTGCCAATAGAATGGTGAAATTACAGTTGTCAGTTAAGCTGAACAATCATCATAGAAGTATATTTTATATGAAGCACTCGAACGGACAACGCTATATTTCAGAGGAACCTTTGTATATTTCATACACCTGAATAACGGCTGTGGGGTTTTTGCCCCAGTAACGTTTTTTGCAGTTCCAGGCAATACCCCCCCCCCCCTACCATTTCGTGATAATATGAATCGTTTATTTTGGACATTCTTCCCTCAACATGACTATTAGATCATGTACTGTTGTTGGAAGAAACCAGCCTGGCCCACATTCACTGTTCCTATTGGATTGCGATCGGTCCTCTACAGCCCGGTTAAGTTTCCACAGAATTCTCTTCATTCTCTCTCAATAGCATTCAGAATACGAATATAGAGCAATGTCGTCCGGGAAGAGACATGGGTCTGTTATAGCATAAATAAACATTGTATACTCTGAAGAACTCCGCCACCACATTTCACAGTTTGGAACGATACACTCGGTCATAAGGCGTTCCCTAGGCACGTCACACCCACACTCCACCTGTTCATCTGATCGGAAAAGGGTGTAGCTGATTGTTCCCTTACAGTAAGGACTTCAATGCTCTACAGACTACTGATGATACTCCTTACTCTAGTATAGTGTATGATGTTGATGGTGGCAATCATTTATTCTTATATAGTGATTTATTATTATTATAAGGGTCCGCGAGGTTAGCCTAGTGGTTATGCGCTTCGCAACCATAAGCCTGGGGAAGGAGTGTCCTACGTTCGATTCCCGTCAACGACGTGAGGAGCTTAAGAATCTTCCTCAGCCATAGCCAAGTTAGCCGGTCTTGGGAGTGGACAGCAGGGTTTTTTCCGCCAGTTTATCTGGTGTTTTTCATCCTGTAAGCAAGCAAACCGGTCTGAGGACACACGGATTACAGTCAGGAATACTGACCCAGCCATAGGTCTGATTCGTTAGCCTGTTCCGGAGCCCGGATAAAATTTGGGGGGGGGTCTAGATGGTACTGTGAACTCCCGTAAAAAGGGGAAATGCAATATCATCACACGAAATTTATTTATTTATTATTATAAGTTTGAACATAAAGCCGCTTTTAGCGTGTATACTGTAGAAATGTAATATTACTTTGCCTAAATATGAACTTTTATTTAATTTTAAATAAAGATAGCGCAGTTTTTGCAATATACAATTTCGACACGCGCGTGTCTGTGCATCTGATCCAATAGAAACGAAAATTGTAACCGTTCTGTAAGGATACTAAATTTAACTACAAATTTGTCTTTTAGAATCAGTTGTGATTGTCCTTTTGTCCTTCACATATGGAAGTTTGTTCCAGAAGGACAACCAAAACGAATATTTTACAAGATGCTTTCGCATTTTGTAAAATACCTCTAAAATTGCTAGAAGTCAATTAAAAAGGATAAAAACACTTTCAAAAGCATGTCTGATTAGTGTGACTGAATACAAAATGCAAGGAAGATTGGGGAATAGAAGATTGCTCATGAAGCTTTTGTTTGCTGTGCCTGATAAGCCGTTATTGAGATGAGAACCCATCTGTGCTTGATGGGAAACCAAAGCTTGAATAAAGGATGAGAAATGAGTTTAATAATGCATTCGGAACAAGCGTTGGGATTAGAATACTGAAAACATTTGTTGAGCCACGGAAACTTACGAGTATAAATTAAGGAAATCGCACAGTATCGCACCGGATGATTTCATTCCTCCCAAATTAAGACTGTTGTTCTGTGAGAGAGCAAATCTGTGTTTTGATTTCAGTTGTCTGTGAGGGAATTTATATCACCAAGTAGTATAACTGGAATGTTAATACAGAAGTGAGAATTAAGGATGTTGGAATAGATAGCTAAGCTAATGTAAAGTTTAATTATTATGTTTGAATACATTTTTGTTAAAAGCAAATATTTTGATATTTCTTCGTGATGAGTTGCTGGAAGATGGAGATAAAAAAAGACGAGTTAGTTTATATTTAGCAACGACATCAAAGAAAATGATGTAACTGTTGAGGATATTTCTAATATAGGAGTTATACAAGCTGCAAATGAAAGTGCTTAACATTGATTCTTACATCGATCCCTACGATATTTGTCCAAGGTAGCCTGGAGATACTTCCTGGACAAAGCCATTGACCAACGGGGAACCTCAAAAATGGAGTTTCGGTAAACTTGATTTTGAAAATCGAAGGTGAGAACGAATCACTGTGAGGTTGTAATTAGAACAGTTGAAATTTATTTTAATTATTTCAGAAGTTTGAGGAATATTTTGAGGTAGAGCATTATTTTGTTCATAAATAATATCCTTGTGTAAGTGATGAAGATTATTTTTAATTAAAGATGCCAAGAAATTATATACTTGGTTTAATCCTTTGTCCAAGTGTAAGCAAACAAGTTTCCCCCTGAACTATTTTCAAGACTGGGGCAACTCGTAAATAGAAACTTATAACTGCACATTACTTGCCTTTAGTATCCCATAATGCAAAACACATATCCTTACGGGAGGGTATATATAATGGGAAGGTTCACAACCTAGACCGGTTTCCCTGTTTAAGTGCGGGGATACCTCTCCAAAAACTTGTGCGATCAGCCAGACCATCAACAATGAGCGATCATTAACTCGGCGTTGGCTCCTCCCGCAACGAAGAGGAGCTATAATCTCAGTGGTGATCCCACTCAGAGACACGCAAAATCCTACCCCCACCCCCAAGCAGAGCCGCCCATATCTCAGGGAAAGGATCGCCCCTTCTGCGCAAAGCACATCCGTGAGAGCCAGACCTGGAAACAGTAATAGCCGAGGCTCAGTTAAAAGTTTATTGAAAAGAACTCTACAGCCTTGCCACAACCACTTCACTGTTTAAGTGCGAGGTTATCTCCAAAAACTTTCAGATTCCCCCATGCCACCCAACAATGACTGACCCGAAGAACCTTTTAACTCAGCATTGTTCCACTTGGTGACAGGTGACCTCATCATGGAGAAGACCTCTCAGCTCATCAGCTCAGCGTTGGCTTTACCCAGTGGTAGGCTCACCCTAGCACTAGGCAGAACCGCTCATATGGCATCTAAGGGGTAACAGCAATAGCCGAATCTCAGTTAACGTCATGGGATACAGTTGCTACAACCACTTCTGCGCAAAAGCACATCAATGGGAGCCAGACCCAGAGGTGATACCAAGTTGAAGCGTTAGTCATATTTCCATATTCAAGTGACCAAAAGGTGTCACAACTTATTATTAAAATACTCTGGATTAGTGATAGTTGTTGGAAGTTTTTCTACTTCTACTATAAGTTAAAGATAACCAAGAAATTATATCAAGAAATTAATATATGGTATATTAAATTAAATATTAATCATTAATCTTGGTATCTTTAATTTATAGTATAACGAAGTAGAAAAACTTCCAACAGCTACTTCTAATCCAGATTACTTTTAATTTATTATTATTATTATTAGAAAATGTGATGGTTGAATTATTAAATTGTGTTAGAAATAATAGCATGATTCACTTTGGCCCAACTGTGCTTTTAAGTGGAATATAGGTCTTCTAGTGTTTCTTCAGTGAAGCACAGCTTCCACTGGAAGCACTACAAGAAACGAGCCAAACGTTTCTAATATGTTAGTATTATGCAAACCCTCTACAAATTTTTCAGCAATGGCACAACACAAGAACCTTTGTATTATTATTTAAATAACCCATAAATTATTCAAACAATGGTTATTTTTCATTAAATCAACGACTGACAGTATATGAGTGCTGAGTTTGTTCTACGAAAGCCAGTATTAGTACATATTCTTCTAGACAATAAAGTAGACAGGAAAAAGATTTTCTTCTTCCACATGAGGATTTTAGACATGAATTGGAAGACAATTTTAGACAAGAGTCTAATTTAGCTGCGCTGCAGATAATAAACTCTTTACAGTCGAGGAGATTAAGTTTGGAAAACGGTCATTGGCTAAATCCGCTGCTAGTTAAGTAGATCAAATTGGATTGTTAATATCGTGTTTGAAATGTGATTACTACAAGTAACTAAGAATCACTTGATCATTTTTCTATGATCGCATCCTTCCAATCAAGTCTGGAATAGGCTTATATCGGTATTGAATAGTTCTAAGTTTTTACAAGAAAAGATTGTTTTCTCCACTGGGTTTCAAGAAAAGTAATTTAAATATCACCTCTTGAGGATTGGTAAGACAGTGGAAGATTTTGAAGAGGTCGGAGAGAGGAAGAAGAAAAAGATGAATCATCCTTACATAACTGGTCTCTTTTTCTCTATCTTGAAACTTCCATTGTTTAGTATTGAATTTCGCAGTATCTAAAACGGTCCCCCCCATATTAGTCACGTGTTTGAAATAAGTAATTAATATCGGCATTTATAATGGTTAGATTATAAATGAGAGGGTCTCTACACTAAAATCAACTGAGTAAAGTCTACAGTGTATTGTGTGTATTCTACGGCTGGTTTTTCTATATTGTAAGAAGTTCGTCGTCACTTAGATGTATTTTAAGTCGATCTTTTCTATCAAAGACCAAAAGACAAATAACCCGAGGAAGGGTATTTACCATTCTGATAAGCCTCGTCATTCAAATGAATCTCACTTTATTACGATGGCAATTTATTCGATAAGTTTTAAAAGTCTACATAGAATAAAAAGTGTTCCGCATATTCTTACTAATTCATTTTCTAGACAAACAAAAACAGGTCTAAAACAGTCTATTGTTAAGGATTTATTGCTAATATATTGAAATTAGTCCCGCCATCTTTCGGAATTAACTTGAATTACAGCATTACTTTAATAATGCCAGTTAGGCGAAATTTTCTTCTACGACATTTGTTTTTTCGCGATACTACCCTATGAAAAACTTTCCATCTAAGTACCGAACAGAAGAGAAGTGAAGAAGAGGGGAAGAAAAAAAAACGTTAAGAAAAGTAAAAGAAATCCTTCTTTCTCCAAGACAGGACCGTAAGTCTCTCGTCTGCTATTCTTATTTCTGGTAAGTCTTGGAGAAGATACCGTTAAGCATAGCTGGTGCTTCGTCAATGGTCCAAAATGTCAATAATCCCGCGTTTACGATGGCAAGATTACGTAAAGCCTGTCTGTTTCACAAAAAGACGTGAGGGATATCTAGGGCGAACACGCTTCCCCAAAAGACGGAAGTGACGCAGAGATTTCCGTTATAATGTCAGAATATACATCAGGAATAGAGAAGGGCACAGATTCCGTATATGAGATGGTCTCTATAGTGCGTGTGTGTGTGTGTTCTTTATATTGTTCTCTATAGAGTCTCCTGATGTGAAAAACTGCTTTAAAGGATGAGAGAAAGAAAGAGATAGAGCACTTCAACATTTCTAACGGTCTCTTACTTCGGTGGAAAAATCAATGCTTTCTCAAACAGACGGTTTAAAGATAATACTTCCTATTTTATTTGCGATGTTTGTTAAATATTAAATGCTAAGCCTATCAAATTATTCCTATAAAATAGATCGTGTTATACTTCGGTTCTTCTCTGTTTTTAGGAAGATTGGAATAAGCGAAACTCAACATTAACATAATAATCAAATACTATCCTTATCATTCTAAAAAGGTAGCATTAATGATTAATAAAATATTACGCAAATGTTAGTTCATATATCCGTAATTTCATCGGACGTCAGCAGATGCGATACTGTCAATCCCATTTGTGTTACACAAATTCATGCCAGGTTCTGTTGTATTGATCCTTTCTAGGAATCATCCGTTTGTCCTCTTTCTGATGAGTATATGAGATGCTCAACAAGTTGTTGTAACACCACATCTCAAAATCAACTATCATGTTTCTATCAGACTTTTGTAGATTCCAAGTTTCACGTCCATAAGTCCCTATTGAAGATCCAGAATTCTTACCTTCGTACTTGCAGTGATAAATCTCTCCTTCCAAACTTTACATACGTCCTAACTATTGTGCTAATCATTCCCAATCTTCTTCTGGCATCTTCTGAACAGCTATTCTTCATACTAATAATGAATTCCAAAGTACTTCTTTCTATCTCAGTTATTTCTCGATTAAGGTATATTTTTATCGAGACTCGTTATCTCTATTTCTTTTAAGAATAATAATCTTCATCTTACTAGAGTTTAGTTTAAATCTTGTTGTTGATGTAGCATTGTTGCTTTAATTTTGCTGCTATAACCACCTAACGGCCATTATGGATCAAATACGCATCCTCATACGCTTCGTATCCATCATATATTTCAATGTAATGTCAATGGTATTACAATTTTAATATGCACTTCGTATCCATGATAACCTTGACTTCAATAGACGTCTTGGCCGGTCATTGGTTTATCACTGGTTCTGTCAAGGATTCCTCCGCACTTCTCTATTCGTTGCAGAGAAGTACATTATCATCGGTGTATTTTATGTTGCTGATCCATCATTAAACTACTCTAATTCCCGTTGCAGACTGATCCAACGCTAGACACATTTTGTCCACAGCGTAGATAGTAACCAATTGAATAAAAAGCCAACATCCATGACTAACTCCTTTGTGTGGTAGAAGCCAATCAGTTAAATCCAACAGTTAATCTTACAGATGCTTCTTGCTCACTGATAATGTGTTCAGGAAAACCCATGGCTTTCATTATCTCACACAATTTCACATGGTGCACACAGTCAAAAGCGTTTCAGTGGTCTATGAAGAACATTACCATAGGGAATCTAAACTCTGTATACTTCTCAACCATCTCCCTGAGGCAAAGGATTTGATCTCTGATACTCTTGCCTTTCCTGAAACCTACCGAGCCTTTGGCCTCAATCCTATTCCAAATAATCTTTAGTTAAATCTTGCTTGCATGAGAAGTTATCTTCTTATTGTCAGTAACATAATAACAACATAATAGCACTAACGATAATATCGCAATCTCTATTCATTTTATTGTTATATTAGATGAAAAGATTAAAATCACAACACACAAAATTTAATTCGTCTTAAACGTTTCGCTAAAAAGCTTCATGATATGAATATAATTACACTGCCGCCTTTATCTTTTGATTTTCCATAACCTTGGCAACATTTGTATGAATAACAACGAGACTTGGATATCACACTGGCTTTCACGTGCACTGTTAGCTTTTAGCGTGCTTAACCTTTATTGTTTTGAATACTGTGACAGTTAATGCATAAGTGGGTTATATTTAGGCTATATTATGTAACATTTAAGAGCAAAAAAAAGGGAAAACTCACGCTTTTGTTGAGTATATAATGAAATTTTCTGTTAAGAATTAAGTTTATCAAGTCAGTTTTGCTGACTAGTGCGGAATACATGCTGAAAACAAAAAAACGAAATGAAATTATATCTTGATGTGAAAGTTGTGATATAAATTATGTTGTTTATCATTTCCTTCAATGGAGGTAGGCAAATATTGTAAGGATTTCTTTTCATATGCAGAGCGATGATCCTTTACCCTTTAAATGTCGCTTCACTGCATAGCTATACTCTTCTGCAGGTGATGCGCCCTTTTCAGGAGTTTATGAATAAAAGTATGAAGTAGTTAAATGCTAACTCAATTAATTTTGGAATAACTTTTCGTCGTATTAATCAGATAAATAGCAATACAAATTTTAATGCTTCACAAAAGAATGATAATTACATGATTTATGATATATGATCATTTTATCATCATCCATCCATGATAATCATTTCTGATGATAATAAATCAAGAAATGTTGTTTATTATAATAATTATTGTAATTTGTTCTAATTATTGTCATGATTATGAATATTTGTATTGATGATCACAATATGTAGCGACAATAATGATTTATTCTCATCATTCTGATCACAACATATAGTGATGTGAAGCTTTATTTTTATCACATCATTTATAGACAATCGCTATAATAATACAGATACTATAGAAGAATATAACGACTCTATCGGATGTCATCGCATCCACTAGAACATCTTCGATGCTCGTTATGTCTTTCTTTACAGGACATCCTCTGTGTTAAAGTGAATTAGTCTGGAAACGTTAGACTTGTGTCGCGTTTTAGACTTTGGTGACTTGCGTTACAGTCGCTAATTGCAAACTGCTAAGAACAATAAGTGGTAGAGGTCAAAAGGAACGTTACGGTACATGCAGTTTCTATAAAGAGTTGCGTATTAGGCAGTCGTAATTCACCAAATAGCATTAAGGCCCGAGCAGAAACAAGTCGATCGATACACATTGGCCAGCTGGCTGTGCTCTAACATCCACCACTTAAACACCAATCAAGGAGGATAATTAGAGAAGACTGAGGAAGGGGAAGAGGCAGATCAAGAGTGAACAGGGAGAGAATGAAAGAGCAGGGAAGTAGAAATTGCTTGTAGGGAAGCATGCAATCCATTAATACTATATACTTCTCTCTCTCTCTGTCTTTCGCAATTGTTTTGGACTGGAAATTGCATTGGTGGAGCCAATATTTGATTCGTTACATATTACTAATGTAAAAGTAATGGCATTCTTTGTTCTCTCATCTATAAGCATGTAGTGCCTGATTTCTAAAGGAGCAGCTGCTATTAATTATAATTATGTATAAACACTGCCAACTTCCTCGTAGAATAAGTCAAATCTCGTAATGGAAAAATGAATACGCCACCAAGTGGACGTATCCATCTTTAAGAGGAAATTAGTGTTACGTATTGTGTGGACAATTCATCATTTCGCGATTAGAAAAGTCCACTATTGCAGACCACCAGGTTGCAGGTGAGTCGCTCAATGTATATTATTTTATTTTAGTTATTTATTTTTTTTAAATGGGATTTTGGATAGAAAATGCACTCATTGATTATATCGGTTTGTATTCGGTGTTTTTAATACGTTTGATGATTATTCACAAGGTGGCGCTGCAGAAATCGATTGTAAAGTACTGGTTATAGGATGCAGCTATAAATGATTAATTCTAGTTTCGTTCAAATAATCTTTGATCGATTTTCCCATTAGTTACAATACAATTACTCATTATTCTTCTTCTGTTCTTTCGTTCTATCTTTTTGTTCTTTCTTTCAATTTTATATTATGCTTTATTTCTCTCTCAACAATCGGTAAGATGTTTTGAGAAATATTTCAGCATTAAATCATCAATATCGGTTATTGATTGTTGGGATGCTCGAAAAGGAGGCGGCGGGATGATGTATGCAGCTTTTCATTTCATCCAAGAATGCTCAATTAGATTGAAATTTGACGATTAGCCGGACTATGGCAAATGCATTTAGTGTAATGTTTATTATTATCTCATAACAGTACAACAATATACCAATATTGTTGCAGGGTACTGCATTGTTTTGAATACTATTCCGAACTGACTGCTTTGACACGTGATTGATGACGCTTTTTGTTTGGTGCATATAATTAATGAAATTTGAATGTGCGCAGATTAAACATGATTTATATAAATGCTTTAGCTTTAACAAAATAGTTTTGCATACTTCTTTGTGATATTTATTTTTTAGGGTATATTTTTTCTTTTTTCCTTTATTGCTTACTCTTTTTTTATCATGTTTCTGTGTATTAGTCATTATTCACCCATCAAAAAGCATAGCTGTTTAAAGGTCATGAAATAGTAAACGAGTATAAATCAGAAATTATTTGCAATTTTTATTAATTTTTAATTTTTTTTATCGGTTTCACTGTTAAATATATGCACAGCTGTAAACATAAAAGCCCCATTTGTTATTTAAGTGAGGTTTTTAACTTTCACTAACTAGTTGTCTTGCTGAATTATCCACGTGAACATGAAGATAATTGCCACTACAAGTACCAAAGGAGGATAACGCGCAGCCATTGGGTTTGAACGTGTATGAGGCGCAGACTGAGCTCTGTATGACGAGCGCTCAGTCTTTCCTCGTCATACAGCGCTTAGACTCTCTGACAAGTATTTTGTCGCAGGGAAACCATACACGAGTGAATTTTGCATGTTAAAAAGCGTAAGAAAACCAAGGTTCCAAGGCCTGTGCGTTATGTTTGCTAATTGCGTGTATTTTCCAGCCGATGTTATTGTTTTGCGGAATTCAAAAGTTCTCCCACCTCTGTGATAAGATCGGCTAACTTGCCTTTATTTAAAAAAAATCCTTAAAAAGGTTCACGTGATAGGTGGGATTTGAACCCAGGTCTTACCAACCAAAAGGTCAAATGTCGTATTTGAAAAATCAGAGGATTTAAAGTCATTTTATAAACGATAATGTTCTTTTTATGTTCAGTTCTTCCTTTTTCTATCTTTTTTTTCTTATTTTATATCCTTTTTTTTAATATTCTTTTATTTTATTATTTTTACGGCTACTTTTATTTTAGTTTCCTTCGTTATTTTTCTTACTGTACTACTCTCTCTCTCTCTCTCTCTCTCTCTCTCAATGTGTGTGCGCACTCGCGCACCGCACGTATGCACACATAGCGCCGTTCTAGATACTTAGACACAAAAACAAATAAAAAAAAAAGGTCGGAAAAATAAGAAATCGCATCGAGGCTGTTAAGCTAATCAGACTAATGCAACGACTCAGAAAGTAATATTCAGGCTATCAACAATTAACACAAGAGCAGACTAGCGGACGAACAACATTATGCACTCCGTCATCTAATCAGCATTCCAATCACCGTAGACAAATAGTGTGTTGTCATATTTGATAAGAGTATTAATCTCCAGTAATGTAGTTACAGCATCACCCTTCAGTGCATCGCCTCCGCTACGAAACATAGAAAATTGTCTAAAGTGGAATAAAATGGCAAATTAAATGAAAAATGCATGAATACGTCTTCTGGTAACCTGAAGCTCATTTATTTCGCATTAGCCATGAATAACTACCCCCTTCTGGTTTCGTCTGTATGTGCTTTGTAAGCAGAAAAGTTTCGAGTGCAAAATGGTAACCTTCTTCGTATAAAATCCGTTTTGACATTGTAATGTAATAAAACCAATTGGAAATGGTTCGGTAGATTTCCACTAGGGTTAATATACGGGAAATACTTGAAGAAATTCTTTAAAAGAGATGCTAGCATCTACCTATGAGTTCTTTAAGTGAATTGTGTATACCAGAAACATACTTGACATTCTCTCGTATATTTTCCTCTTTTCACGAGATTGCAGTGGGCCAATTAAGTTCCTGGAGGAATCGTCTCAAAGATATTGTCCAATGATGTGTGTGTGTGTGTTCCCAAACTTTATTTTAGCCCTTATAGATAAAGGTTTACTCCGATTCTGTTTTGTCGTCGAAAATTGTGGTCGTAATTTTAAGGTTCTGTCGTCGACGTCTTCGTCCATCTGATTCATGAACCATTAGGGACTGCAAGCGTTTCGTTAGGGTAAAGTAAAGCGTTAATTTCGACCCAATTGTGTACTATAGTTCGTCTAGACTACACCCATAACTCTGCGCGAACTCTTCTCGGAGAGGAGAGCTAAAATTAATTTTGTATTCAACAGAATCCCAGTTGTGGAACAGTTACAGCATAATGTGTACGTGTGCTCGCGTACCTGAAATAGAGAAAGAGAGACGGTAAACTTCTGTTTACACAATATCTTGACAATAATCCAGAAGTGCAACCTATTTGTTTCTTTTCTATTTTCGATACTAGATGTCGCTACTGTGATAATTGGATGACTTATATTTATGTCATTAATTATGGTGTAATTTTGGCTTCTTCTACTTAACGTTTCAGAAACAGTTTTTTTTTTCCTTCTCTTTGTACCACTTGATGGTAAGAGGGAGATCAAGGTTAAGTGGTGCAGCCAAGAAACTCTTGTAGTAGATCAGCAAATTGATTAACGTAGCAGGTCTCTTTCTTCTTTTGATTTGACAGGAAACATGTGGCTTGGTCAGCTATACCCTTCTTTTATTCTTATATCTTTCTTTCTACTCCTCTCTCGCTTTCTCTTTGTTTCTATTTCTGTCGTTTTTCAAGATTCCTGTATTTTTTTGAGCCCTTTATTTCATTCGTTATAATGATTACGGCCTTAAGTTGTTATTTTAACTATTAAGAGCGCTTTATTTTAATAGCTAACCCTAAATCTCATCTTTTTAACATATTAGGCCTAATGCCTACCATGATCAGAAGTGGGAGAATCGTACACATTTTGTGGATCAAATAACTCATCTTCAGTGGAAAAAACCCTTATTAATGTTCTCCCATTGTAATTATCCTAATAATTATGCTAATAATTATTCTATTTCCCTAATATTTCTATACCTAATTATATCTATCTGTTATTCCTATAATAGTATAATACTTGGCGTCTGCCATACACTTTGAATAGAATATCTATATAAATATATATATTTTTTTTTGTTCTGTATGTAGTCATCCTTTTATACAGGATGAAACAAACAAAAAAAATTAGGTAATCAATAAGATGCTTTCGCATTGCATTTTCCTTACTAGATTACCAAATACCGAAGTGTCCGATAGTGTCAAGGCGGAGATGCTGGGTAGCTATGAAACAAACAGTCGCATGATTACTATTATATTGTCGGCATTGTCCAGATAACGAAAAATAACTTAATCAAGGCAGGAATCTGGACAACACATAGTTTTGCCGAGTTGCAATGCGCATGCGCAAAACTTTACACATGCGTCTTTGATAAACTAAATTTGTAATATTCTAAACATGCGTTTTTTATTATTTTTTTTGTTTTGTTTTTCTATCAGCTATTGAGAAAAATTTCTCCTGTACAAGACCAACAATCGATTTACGATCTGGACTGTTTTATATGAAAGGACAAAAAGAAAGCATTCGTCTTAACAGGCGTGAATGTATCGCACTTGTGGGAGTATGAAGAGCGTGTTTTAGAAGTGTCTCCCTGAGAAAATATTATGACACGAAAATAGGAAGGAACGGCTACCTTTTGCTTTCGCATTTCGTCTTTTAGTTTTCTATTCGGACTCATATTTTCGTTCTCTCTCTCTCTCCCTCTCTTTACTATCGGTCCTCTTTGTTCCTGTATTAATCTTTATTATTTTACCGCTTTATATTCCTATTTGTCCCTCCCCCTATTTAGTTCTTTCTAAAGATATATCGGCAAACAGATCCGAAAACAAAAATAGAACCGAAGTGCACAAAAATAAATTGAAAAACATTCACAAGACCAACTTGATTTTTTTTTTTATTCAATCGTACGCAAAATTCAGGGAAGGACAAATGCTTTAGTAGGATTCCGAACCATTGACGTTACTCAAACAAACCATTTAAAGGTATATTGACTCAAACAGTTGTATTCCGTTATCACTATTGAAGATGAAAAAAAAAAAGATCAAAATCTCCGATGTCTTGATACATTCCAATGAAACAAACGTGTTATTTTCACCAGACTCACATTGCCCGAAAGAACAAATATTCAAATATTATTACAAACATCCCTTGACAGCAGAAACAGGCGCTATTTACACGCACGACGTTTCATTTGGAAAAATCTTTGCTCTTGATAAACCTGGAAACAAATGCCGTACATTCCTTATCTGCAGTGGAGTCGTCACCGAAATTTATGAGCGAACAAATCACTCACTTCGGTTATCTTTTCCTAGATAATAACACAGACAAGGAAAAGGTTTCCGTGGGCAACGCACAAGCACCGTGATTATATTATTTTTCACAATGTTTTATCTCGAGACCGCACCGAATATGCCGATAAAGTCGACGGAAACCCAACACTTCACAAAATCTCCGAGCCACTGCCAAGATTGATGCGTCCAATTTTGTGCGCACCGTTAAAACTTTTGCCTGCTGATTTTTAACACTTCCGCCCTTGGAGAATTCAATAAAACAGAGGGTTGTTGAAGGGGAAGGGGTGGAAGAGAAATGGGGGATGGAATCGTCTAGGGGTCGGGGGGGGAGAAGGATAAGTTACAGAAGGCCTGTGCTCAATCAGTTACCCGTCTGTGGTGAATATTTCATCTCGCAAATGGGCAACAGCTGACTACTCAATGACGTCATCGCTGGTTAGGCTTAATTAATTATGCTTTGGTGGATGAGATGGCGTTTTAGGATGCAGAAATGCGAGCAGTCGGATGAAGGCAAGTTGAGAATAATGAAGATAGAACAGACCTCACAAAAATGGGGACAGAGAGAGAGAGAGAACGAACAGGATAAAGCGAACTAATGTAAAATAAAAGGAAAGAACGAGAAATGAAATTTAAAAAGAAAGAAAAAACGAAAGACTATTGAATAAATAGAAAAATAGAAAAGAAGAAAAATCTACCATAAATTAATAATGAAAAAAAAGGGGGGAAGTGATGAAAGGAACATGATCAGGAAAAAGAGAAATGATAGAAGAGCTAAAATAACGCATATCTTTGTTTATCGTATGGGTTCCTCCGCCGTCCCTTAGGACTGGTTAAGCCCTCCTAATGAGGGATTAAGTATGCATTTTATGACTGTAATTCGTGTGTGTGTGTTCACGGGCCGGTTTACCTTTTCTAAGGAACGAACCACCCGAGTTTTTTTCCTGGTGAAAAAAAACCCCCTACCTCCGTACGAGAGCTGTTAACTCATCTTTAGTTGAAAGATGACTAGATAAAGGTTCCTCACGTCATGGACGGGAATCGAACTCGGGTCTTTCTAACCAAAGGGCTTTGTCTATACTGACTAAGCTATGGAGGCTCTAATAACGGATCTATGGAAGACGTAAGGAAATATGAAAAAAGAAGGAAGTAAAATAAGATGTGAGGAGCAAAAAAATAATTAAAAGAATATTTACTAAAATAAAGAGCCCAAAGGCTTCATTTCGGCGATGCAAAATTAAAATCAAGTGGATATTAAATCCAGCATTATTTGAAACCCGAATACAAAACCTATAAAAGTTTCGTATGGAATTTGACCAGAGAGCTTAAGGGAATACACTCACTGGCATTTACGAGTTGCCCTAGCCGGACTTTATAGGAGATATAATCGTGCCCAAGCGTCCATATATTCGCCTCCTATTGGTCCATTTTGATAAGGTTTCACTGACCTGACAGCTGTTTCGAACTGTTGGTTCTCCTCAGAGTCCAGGCAGAAACCTGAAGAGAGCAAAAACTTTCTTTCAATACTAAGGAACTTGAAAGCATTATTTGAAACCCGAATACAAAACCTATAAAAGTTTCGTATGGAATTTGACCAGAGAGCTTAAGGGAATACACTCACTGGCATTTACGAGTTGCCCTAGCCGGACTTTATAGGAGACATAATCGTGCCCAAGCGTCCATATATTCGCCTCCTATTGGTCCATTTTGATAAGGTTTCACTGACCTGACAGCTGTTTCGAACTGTTGGTTCTCCTCAGAGTCCAGGCAGAAACCTGAAGAGAGCAAAAACTTTCTTTCAATACTAAGGAACTTGAAAGGTCGGAGAGGTGCATTTTTCGTAAGCGAACTCTGGGTCGGTGCGTAAAATAAAGAGCCAAATGGCATCAGTTCGGCGACGCAAAAATTATAAAGATGAAGGGGATATTATTACATCTGACCTTTCAAGTTCCTTAGTATTGAGAGGGTTTATGCTCTCTTCAGGTTTCTGCCTGGTCTCTGAGGAGAACCAACAGTTCGAAACAGCTGTCAGGTCAGTGAAACCTTATCAAAATGGACCAATAGGAGGTGAATATACAAATACTTGGGCTACATATCGTGCCACCTATAAGGTCCGGCTAGGGCAACTCGTAAATTCCGGCGAGTGTATTCCCATAAGCTCTCTGTTCAAATTTCATACGAAACTTTCATAGTTTCTACACTCTGCTTTGACATAATGCTGGATTTAATATCCATTTGATTTTTATAATTAAAAGAATGATTTAGTATAACGTTGAGAGAATAAAGCGGTTATTAAACTACATGATGGACATATGATGATGTTCAGAGCATTTAAATTATCATGAAGTACTATAGACTGCTCCTTCACATATGTGACAATGCAAATAACATTTGTACTCATGAAAAAAAAAGAAATATGATGCAACACAGCGCTAGATTTTTTATTAAAAGCCCATTTTGCATCAATCTCCCTAAAGAGGTCTCAATTCCCAAACTCGATGTGCATGCGTCGCAAATGATATTTAATTAATTGGTGAAACGACGTGGAACTACTTGATCGTGAAGTAATGCACTTTGTGTGTGTGTGTGTGTGTGTGTGTGTGTGTGTGTGTGTGTGTGTGTGTGTGTGTGTGTGTGTGTGTGTGTGTGTGTGTTTCGGTTGGGGGGGGGGGGGCGTAGATAGGTGAGTGGTTTCGTGATCGAATGAGTCCTAATCGCAAAACACGTCACTAAACTTACGAACTCTCGACTTCATATAGAAAAGCTCCACACTTTGCATTATGATGTTGTTACGTGAATGTGCTGGAGTGAATCTGAAGGCGCTCCAGCACCGAAAAAAAAAATTGGCGGAACAATCAATTTAAGAATTCTCTTTTATAGGTGAAATGGAATTAATCATATTTCACAGGCTTTTAAGAATCAATGGATTATGCGAAACATCGAAGTCTTTTACTCTTCGCTTAACAAATTAGACGTCTGCGCACGTGCAGAATTGCATTTCGCTCGAGTTTTCCCAATGGGAAAACATTTCTGGCATTACACAATATTTTTTAGCAAAATCCTTTAACAAACATGCTTTCTTACTTGTTTAAGATTTATATGATTTATTGACATCCCCCCCCCTCCCTCTAGAGATGAGGGGGAGAGAGTGTGTCTAGACGAAACCAAGGATAGACTCTTAAAACTATAATCGAAAGCTATTTTTTTGTGCAATTATTTTTGTTTTCTGCTTCTTCCGAGAATTCTGAAATGTTCTATTTTTATCACTCTTTTTTTTGGCGTTCTTTCTTTTAAAAGGAAGGCATTGCATCTTCGAATTAATATGTTATTGCATTTAATGATGCTCATTGAAAGACTAGAAGAGGAAGAAGAACGAGACATAATGTCTGCGAGTAATTTAAGCTCGTGTACTCTACCTATTGTTGAACACTGAAACTAGTGGTTGCTTAGGATACGTTAAACTGTATTCGATTTTGTCTTTTAGTCGAATAGTTACTGAATTTGATGTGAGAGGTCGCTAGTAGTGCAAAATTTTATTTCTAATTGTTGACAAGAAAAAATAAACGACTCTTTTGTATTCTGTAGGCTGATTTTATCCAAAAAAGAAATATCATGATTTGATGTCCCGAGAATAAAATCGGCGAAAAATTGAATTTTTTGACTCCTGCTGTTTCTCTAAATAGCGAAACTCAGTTCTTCTATGGACTGAATATTTTCAATGGAATTCACATTACGAGTTTATTTAATTTTGAATGACTGAATTATAATTTAGACGGTTATGGAATTGTCTATTTTGATTCGATATTTAAAAAAAGTATATCGAAGTCAATTTTTGTATCTAAATCCATATCTGAATGGTATAAAAATACCATTTAGATTTCAGAAACGATTTAATCAAAACCTATTTATAGCATAGAACGATACTTTATCGAAGAGCCAAGTGCTGCCACCTGGTAGCATTTGAAATTTTAAACCTTCCATACATGATGGGGGTGGAGGGAATTCTCCACTAGGATTTCTTACGCTATAAATCTCGTACATAGATGGTTATTTCTGCTGACTGAAGGTATTTGCAGTGCTGAAAAACGAAGAGAAAAACAAATTAATAAGGTAAAAAAAAATCTTTCAAAGAAGTTGAAACTGGGTAGGATTATAAAATGCTGACCACATCGATACTCCAGTTACCGAAGTGTGGAGCTTTCTATGTCACTGAAGTAACCTCTAATAAAATATTAATCTGGGCGAATTACACGTCCCCTCTTTTAGCGAGTGGTGAAGATTTGGCAATCTATGAACCCTGTTGGCCGACTTTATTCACTGAAAACTGCAACATCCGGAATTCTGCTGACGATGCTCATTTTAAACATAAAATATCCCCTTTCATATTATTTATTTAAAATAATGGAGGGATCTTTTACGTTACCCTTAAACGGAGTTCGTGGCCATATGAATAAATAACCAGAAAAAGATCCGAAGTATGTTTAGTAGCAGCTAAAATGTCGTATACTGAGGTTCGACGATTGTCCCCAAAGGAATAGCTGATTAAATATTACTCAGAAGATATTAGAATACCTAAGAACATGAAGAAAATTGGATTGGGTTATTACTCATCTACGAAAAAAATGTTTCTTTATTCATCCATTATTTCATCTTTCTGTCCATCAACGCATCTATTTGCACTGTTTATATGTCTCTCATCGACGCCATCGTTTGGTATCTTTATCCTTCCCCGATAACTTTTTTAAGACTCCTTGGTTGATATTACACATCCATAATCAACAGCTTTCCAAAATTTAACTGTGTACGCACGTATGTGAGCCTTAAATTGTGAATATTAATATACCTATTAAACCTGCAATTTTTTGCATGCTTCTCGAAAGGTGAAAATGTTATTTTTGTTTCTTTTGGGAGTATAAAATTGGAGTATAACTGGAAAAGTATGTTTTATAGTTCGTTTCAATTTAATTCAAAGTGTATGTTGATTTCAAAATCGGCAACTTCATTGTTTCGTTCGCGCGTGAAGATTTCAAATATTGCCTTACATTGTTGTCCCTCATGCGTGTAGATTTCAAAATCGCTCTTATTGTTCCGCTTATGCATATTCAATACCTTGATCACGTTGTCTCATTTCGATTTTTTTTTCCAATTTATCTCGATTTCAATTTTATGTTTTAATTTGTTACTCTAAATATTGAAATAGTGTTTGATGTGCGCATGCTTACTAATAATGATGTATTTTCATAGGCACAGACGGGAGCTGGGAAGAATGGTGGACGTACGAAGGCATATCTGGTAAGTAACTTATTTCAATCAATTTATTAACAGTTTATTACGAATTAACACTTTATTATTAATTACTTCAATTGTAATCTAAAGCCCATTGTTATTACTTTCAACAATTAAATCAGTTTAACTAAACAATCGGACTGGTGCTAATTATTTCAATTGTTACATGAATCCTATAGTTGTTACTTTTAACAATTAAATCAGTAACAATGCTGTAATACAACATGACTTTTTTTTTAACACAATAATTAAAACTCTTATTATTGTTGGCCAGTATAATCATAACGTAGAATAAATGCAGTACGGAAGAACATCGCACTGGCTTCTGTTTTTGCCAGTTCTCTAACACAGTTCTAAGTTCTAATTAAGAGGAATACCGTTAACCTAAGAAGCGGAGATTTTCTTTGTTATCCTCTGCACTTGGGATGTTTCTCTTTTTTTTTGCAACAACTCCGTGTGAACGTATCTTTAAGGATTTCGACTTTTTTTTCGTCTCCTTCAATCAATACTTGAGACTCGAGTCGTGAAAAAGAACGTATTTTCAGAATATTCGCTTTCACATAGCAAAGAGATTTCAAATGTGGACATGAATATCGTTTTTTTATAAAACAAAATATAAGAATTCAAGAGACATTCTTTGTTGAAGGAGTACGTAGATATTCACGCTCCTTTCTGCAGTTGTAAATAAGAGAAAATCTCTTTGTCGGTAGATTATTTCGCCTTGTGTATATGTAGATATCCAAAACGAATGACATCATTTTTTTTTCACTAAAATTGGAGTATAACTGGAAAAAGTATGTTTTATAGTTTGTTTCAATTTATTCAAAAATGTATGTCGATTTCAAAATCGTTTTACACGTTTTTTTCCCCTCATATGTTGATTTCAAAATCGGCAACTTCATTGTTTCGTTCGGGCGTGAAGATTTCAAAAATTGCTTTACATTGTTATCACTCATGCGCGTAGATTTCAAAATCGCTCCTATTGTTCCGCTTATGCATATTGATTTCTTTTTTTTTTTAGAAAGGCATATTTTTATTCCATATCGTTAAGTTTTCACTCGTGTTAAGGTTACATAGTTTCTTTATATTGTTACGTAAATTTCATACGTAACAATGTTAGGCATTTCATACGCAAATTTCACATTGTTGTAAATTTCATAGTTATTTTACATCGTTATTACAGATTTCATACTTCACAATGCTACAGTTTTCGTAGTGTAGCTTCCTGTAAATTTCATTATTGCTCTAAATTGTTGCCGATATACTATTGTTTTCACATTCTTGCAAATTTCATAATTACTTTGGCGTGATTGTAGATTTCATAAATCCAATAACTTACCATTGTTATAAATGTCAGAGTTTATATTATGCATATTACTTAAATAATAAAAAATATACGTTTATATTATTTTAAATTTTACAGTTACTTTAGATTCTTGCAAATTTCACAGCTGTTGTGAATTGTGGTTGACAGCCATTGTTTTTACATTCTTGCAAATTTTATATGCTTCCTATTGGTGTAGATTTCATAATTGCGCTACATTATTTCAGTTTCATAATTACTTTACATTGTTATAGATTTCACAGCTGGCTATCGTTGCAATTTAATAAATGCTTTTATATTCTTCAGAGGTTCATTGTTTGGCGTGGTTGCAGATTTCATAATTCATTTATTTTCTATTGTAGATTTCAATAGCTTTACATTTTTGTAACTTTTATGGTTGTTCTAGTTAAAATCACCTCATTCTTTTTTATATTAATTAATTGAGTAATTTTTTATATTAATCTTCGCTGATTTTTTCAAGATGATTGAAATATACAGAGACAGCTATTACAAATATTCAATGTCATAATCATTAGGACTCATCTCTGTAACGTAAACTTTCTTATTTAAGAAAATACCACGAATCATTTTTTTAAAGTACTGAAGTAAACTAATGGCATGAAAATCAAAAATAATTATCTGATAACGAGATACAAAGAAAGAAAAACTCGCATGAATTTACTAAAGAAATAGCAAACGTATTTTCTCAAGCACTGCAATCTCAAACGATAGCGAACGATCACACAAGTCTCGTGCAACTGTCATCGTTCTTACGAAAACTACTTGAATAACGCAATAAACACATTAAGATCATCGTACGGTTTCCTTTTAATTAACCCAGTTTCAACTTTCTTACGCCTTTCCGCACACGAAAACTAAACGAAGGTCGACAATATTTCACTTTTCTCACGTTGACCTCGATCAAATAATTTAAGAAGTGGCAATGCAAGAATGGCTTTCTCCTCGTGAGCCTTTTAAAATTCCTGCGAGTCTTTCAATTTTTCAATGGATCGCAATATGCACACACACACACACACACACACACACACATATGACTTCGTGTTTCGTCTATTAAGAGCTTAAGAGCGGCCGTTTGTTTCTTCTGTGACGAATCTATCCTCAGAGTGAAATCTTACATTCCTTTGGCTATGATTGTTAATTTAAATGCAGTCACACATCACACGGTCTAATATAGAAACCTTAATCAAGACCAAACGGAAAGGAAGCTTTTAACCAAAAGACCAATTTACATAACTCTATCTCTCTCGGTGGCATACGAAAAGTGATCAACGCAATAAAGAAGAAAAAGAAAGAAAAAATCTTCTTAAGCTAATAATTTACACTCAGCGCCGTGCATCTCGGGGTCTTTATCGAATTAAGCATTTAGCTGCTGCGCGTGGATTGTAGTATCACCGATGCTTTGGCGTTGTTGCAGATAGTTGGCTGTCGCTTTACCCCCAACCTCCCAAGTAGAGCTGCAAAGTTTGAGTGAATACCTCAAATGCCCGAAGGCATCTTCGAGTATTTAATTAGATTTGATACAAATCACGTTCGTATACTTTTATTGCAGCTGAAGCGGAAATTCTATTTGGACCCTTTAGAAATTCTTCCATCGTGCTATTACAGGATCGTTATTAAATGAACGAATGTGGCTACTCAATACAGCAGAGTGAGAAAGAGCGAAAATAGACGGTGGATAATTGCCGGTTGAATGTTCAGAGGCATGCAAACGATTTTCTTTTTTTTTTCTTTTTTTTTTTTTTTGGGGGGGGGAGTATTGCACTTGATATCTTGATAATCGGACGGACCTATCAAAAAAGAGTCTTAAGATGATCAAAGGTATTTAGAAACCCAATCTTCTTTTGCCAAATGAAGTACTGAATAATGTGGATATCGTTTAGGAATCAAATAAGTTCAAGTGTTGTACAGCGTGTTCGTTACAAATAAATGACATTAAATAATTAAGATTATTAAATAAATAGAATTGAAATTTCATGATCAGTCGAACCTGTTCAACTGATCCGAAATTAAGAAGGAATTGTTAAGCTTCGGATACGTGGACTCGTTTTTCACGACGTTATCATGGAAACCTAGTTCTATAGATGAAGTTAAACGTTAAAGAAGAAAACTTTCGATTAGTAGATTTCATTATTGATTAATATTTAATATTAAATTAATATCAAGTCATTTAACCAAATAAGCTGAATTAATATTGAGCTATTAAATTAATAGTGAATTAATTTCATTTATTGCTTATCATAGTATCCTGCACATTCACTGCAGATAGAAATCAAGACGATTACGATGATAATTATATTAATAATTAATATCGAGTATTTAATATTAAAAAATTACACTCCTTTTCAACTATTCACTGAGTATCCGTAGCTCAACTGGTTTCGACGGAACCAAAGGGTTCCGTCGAAAGCAGTTGAGCTGGGTTCGAATTCTGTCCATAATTCGATAAACCTTTTATCAGGGCTTTTCAATCAAATGGGAGTGAGCTGGGGTCACGGAAGTGGAAGTGAAATTTTATCCCGGAAACATAGGTTTTTATTCTTTCAAAACAGGCTTCGTGAACACACAGATATAAATACTTTCTGTTGTCTAAGGAAAGCAACAGAAAAATACCTTCTGTTTTTCTGTTGAGCTTTAACACGAAATCTACAATCTAATTGTAGATTTCGTGTATTAGTTTCTAATTGTAGATTTCACAGTTAGCTGTTGCTTGCAACAATGAGAGTTTCTAAATGAGAGTTTGGAGATTTCACGGAAAATTATAGATTTCACATATTAGTTGCTGTTTAAAGCTAAAAAAATAAACTGTTACTTACAATAATGAAAGCTTGCATGCGAACAAATAAATGCATTCAAGAATGTGGATCGTCTTCATTGTTTCCTTCACAGTACTTCTGAAAAGAGTTGATTATTGCGCGTGATAACAATAAATTTCATTTGCTACTAACAACTGATAATAATTTTATGGCTTCAATAGTCACATTGTTATCTAACCAATCTTCAGATTGAGCATTCGAAAAAAGGAGTTAACAATTATTATGTAGATATTAAATCCAGCATTATTTCAAAGCCGAATGTGGGAACTATGAAAGTTTCGTAGGAAATTTGACCAGAGAGCTTACGGGAATACGCTCACCGGCACTTACGATTACCCTTGCGCGGACTTTATAGAAAACATGATCGCTTGCCCAAACGTCCATATTTTTAGTAAAAGAAGTTAACAATTTTCACTCAGATCATACCTTTTTTTTTAGAATACGAATATCAGCAACAACATTTCAACTAATCTAAAACAATAAAAACTATTAGTTCATCTGACTCCATAAAAAGAGCAGCACTTTAGCTAATACGAAATTAAAACGGAAGATGACAGCATGACTAATCTGAAAAAAAAAATCAAAATATCAATGTCAGTTTAGCTAATCGGAGTCAGTCAAAACTTAGTAATAATAAGGATAATCTTGACACAGCTAAAATTCTTTAATTAATCAAACACAATCAGAACTATAGATAGTAGCTGAAATGAAACTAATCAAAAATAATCAAAATTGCAGTGCAATTAGTATATAATCAAAGTATCAGACGCTGTCGTTTTCGCTAATTTAAAACAATCAGAATAATAGCAGACGATAGCGCTTTAGCATTTGAAACGATCAAAATAGCAGACGATAGTGCGTTGGCTAAATTAGAACAATCAGAATGATAGCAGACGAAAACACTTGAACATTTGAAACAATCAAAAATATCAGACGCTAGAATATTGGCTTAATTGAAAAGAATCAAATAACACTTTACCATTTGAAACAATCAAAATAGCAGACGATAGCACTATGGTTAAAATTAAACCAATCAGAATAATAGTAGACGATAGCACTTTAGCATTTGAAACAATCAAAACAGAAATAATTTTTGTCGAAGAGAAAATAACCGACCTTAAAGAAGAATCCCAAGAATTCATTCTTCCGTTATCATTAGTCAAAGCGCGTGCCCCACTTTGCTATTCTCATTCCCCACATTGATGACATCGAGCATGGCGGGTCTCCGTACGATCCAGCTATGCAAAGAGAACGAGATTTCCTGAATACAAACGAATTTGTAATTGAACTGTCTTCCGGTGGTACCGTCATAGAACAAAGCCCATCACGCACCCAAATGATGTCACACTTCCTAAATGCATACATTTGATAATCTGCAATTTTTCTTTGTAGCTGAACAATGGAGACGTATGTCGGAAAAGCACGTTAATAAATCAGACAAAAATAGTGCTCTGAATTAGTGTAAATGCTTCCCGTTAGAAATTCGTTCACGACTTTCTCACCTTAGTTGGTTTTTTGCTTTTCCGACAGTCACTTCATTCGAAAGACAGCTACTTCAAAAGTCAAAGTGATGTCTATATTAACGTTTATCTAAATATAGTGATTCGATTTAAAAATAATGAAGGTGTCAAAAACGTGATTTGTTTCTGAAATATAAATACATATTTACATTTGCTTTGATTCGTTTCATGAAATCTACAATTAGAGCGTCTGCGTAGAACATTCTACAGAGACGTTTTAATTATAGATTTCGTGTATTAGTTTCTAATTGTAGATTTCACAGTTAGCTGTTGCTTTCAACAATAAGAGTTTCTAAATGAGAGTTTGGAGATTTCACGGAAATTAAAGCTAAAAAAAACTGTTACTTACAACAATGAAAGCCTGCATGCGAACAAATAAATACATTCAAAAATGTGGATCGTCTTTATTGTTGCCTTCACAGTACGTCTGAAAAGAGTTGATTATTGCGCGTGATAACAATAAATGGAGATTTCATTTGCTGCTAACAACTGATAATAATTTTATGGCTTCAATAGATTGTTGAGTTAAAATATTAAGAGATTGTAACTGTTCGTAGTTTTACTTGGAAAATTTTCTCATTATCTGCTAAAGTGAACTTTTTTCATTTCTTTTTTTATATTTATTACAGTACGTTAGTTTTATTACACCTATTCAAATGATTGCTGCCAAGTTAGTTGTACTTGTTTGCATGTGTGCTTTCATACCAGCAGAGCCATTTTATTTAGGAGAGAAACTCTTCGCCTAAATAAATAGATAAGGAAAAATTGAAGGTGAATCGAGGTAAAAAATGATTAATAGAGGTACAAAAACGATATCTAATATTACTTGAATATTTGCGTCCTTTAAATAAATTATAATAAACATTGTTTGTTTGGGTTTTAATAATTATATACCCTGGAAATATATTTGCATCATCATTCTACTTGTGAACTGCTGAACTATGCGAGGAAAGGAAAAGTGTTCTTTGTAATTTCACGTTATTTTTATGTAGGTATTATTTATAAACTGGGTTAATATATAACTGGAGTACAATTGACTTTTAATACGTGGATCTTCAAATGGAGATTTTTCGAACACTGCGAGGATCGCCATAATCTTTTTAGTTTCGCTGATTTATACGAAAAATCACACGAACGATTTTTATAATCAAAGTAGTTATTAAATGTTATAATTTACCGTATTCGTTGTCCAAATTAATATTAAGATGCCTTACCTGCTTTGATAAATACGCCTTCATTGCTATCTTTTTAGTTTATTCCGTATGAATCAGCCTGTTGATGTCCTTTTTTGTATTCCTTTCGGAGTAGAACTATAAAAAAAAATTTTAAAAATCGCATTTTCAACTTTTCGTACTATTTCCCATGCTTTTCTTCTCCTTTTTTTCCCCTTTCTGTTTGACTTGGCTATCTCTATTCGACAAGAGCTTCAAAAAGAATCTTCCCCTCTACATATCTTTCAGTTGCAGCTGTCATGCAACTTAAATGTCCCTGTGATCGCGCAGAGAGAGAGAGAGAGCTGTGGAATGAAAAGAGATCTCTCAATGCATATCTGGCTATTGCCATGCGTAGAAAAATATCTGTTAGAAGAAATAGTGACTACTTCGTCTTTCGTTCTTTCTATTTCGTCTTTCTCTCTGTCTCGTGCACATTTCTTTATAACTTCAGCATATTTGAGAGAAGCAAAAATCATTTTTTCAAGATAATCTTCGCATATTTGATTTATCGCAAATTATAGGGCTTCAGACAGTTTGCTTTTTGCTATTCCGTTAACAAACGAAAAGTTCTCACAAAAGCAATTCAAAGATGTACGAAGACTTCTAGACTAACTCTTGTATTAGAACACTCTCATTTGGGTTTTCTTTTCTTTCCTTCTTTTGGTTATTTGTTTCTGGAAACAATACATCTCATTGTAACAACCCTCACTTTGCTATTCCAAACGCAATGACACTTATCTTGGTTAATGGTTATTTCCAAACTTTAAATTCTCGGAGAAACATCTCAAAAAACCTCACTTATCCGAATTAAGTATCAAAAATTTAGCTGTACGGTTTAAGAATGCTGCACGAATAGCCAAACTTTTCGGCAGCGTATGTTTCAGAAGGAAAAAGGCAAGCAAGGAACACAAGCAAATAAAATTACGTAAGAGACCCTTGGAATTCCAAATTGTTCATTACAGGTAGAGGTTATAGGTAAGGCTTGTCTGTTCTACACTAACGACACCTATCGGACTAATATATTTCTATTGTTACGCATTGGTGTTATTATTTATTTATTATAAATAATGGATGCGATTGATTGGTTTCGCAGAGAATACTTTTAAATTAACTAAACTTTCTGTAGTTAAAACAAATGGATTTGCATTGTAGAAAGAGAACATACGATTACGCACTCTTGCAATCAAATCAATTTTTTTTTGGCTAGATGGGTGAAGCAAGAATGCTTTTCGTATTCCCCGTTATCTGTAGAAGGAAGTGTATGGATGGGGTGTTATGGATTATGGAGTTATAAGCTCTGATCATGGCAGGAGGGTAACATCAATAGCCAAGCCTCAGTTAAAACTTCATTGGCTACAACATTGCCATTTATTTATTACCCTCTGGAAAATTTTCTATCCACCTTTCTGCAATTTCTGCAATCACATTTGAACTTTGAACTTAATTGGTTGATGGACTGAGTCCCTGACTCTTTATCCCTTCATCTGGATTTTAGTTTGTGATTGTTGTGGGTAATTTACCCGCTCATTGTGAGCATTGAGGCTGTATCAGCTTTCTCTTGCGATGGAGGATTTCGTTTTTGTATGTTTGAAACGATCTGAGGGTTTGTAGTTCGCTGCTTGTCGAACTAGCTGATTTGGGTGATTGTGAAGAATTTCTCCGCAATGCCTGTCATGTAGGTCTTAATATCTGGAAGATTGGCTTCTTGATGTAACTGGATGTGTATGACGAACCATGGGGCATTAAATGCCATTCTTAGGCATTTATTCTGTATTATCTGAAGTCTGCTGATGTTGCTTTTAGTCGTGTGATCCCATGTTGGAGAGGCGTAAGTTAGTTGCCGTCTGATTACTGATTGGTAGAGGAGAATTTTGTTGTTTATGCTTAGGAAGCTGTTCCTATTCAAAAGTGGATATAGCTATGCTATGGTCTGACTTGCTTTAGTGGCGACACTATCTACATGTGACTTGAAGTTTACACGTCTATCAAGATGAATTCCCAGATATTTGGTAGAATTGCTCCAAGGGATGATTTTACCAAACATTTGTATGCTTATATTCGGTTCTGCTTTACGTCTGGTGAAAAGTACTGCAGAGCGTTTGTTTGAATTGATTGCGATACGCCACTTGGTGTACCGATCTTCCAGTTCCTTGAGTGTTCTCTGCAGCTTGATTATGGCCAGATGTGGACGGAGGGATTTGGCTGTAATGATTGTGTCATCGGCATATAGAGCGGTGATAGACGGGGACAGTTTGGGGAGATCTGCCATGTATATGGAGAAGAGTAGGGGAGATAGCAGAGAACCTTGTGGGACTCCGGCGGCGATTCTTCTATCTGTGGATCTGATACCGTTGAGTTTTATTTTAAATTTTCTGTTATTTAGATATGATTTGATAAGTAGAACTAGTGGTAATGGAATGCCAACTTCGTGTACTTTAAAAACTAGTCCCTGATGCCACACTCTATCAAATGCCTGAGTGATATCCAGGAAAACTGCGCCAAAGTGTTGGTGCTATTCATACCCTTGGGTTGTATATTCGACAACTCCGTAAATTTGTAGCGTTGTGGAGTGATATTTCCTAAAGCCGAATTGTTCATCTTGAATTATATGGTTGATATCTGTTGCCTCTTGAACCTCTGTGAGAATAGCACGTTCAGCTATCTTACCTATGCATGAAAGAAGGCTGATTGGTCTGTAATTTTCAGGAAACTGTGTATTTTTTCGAGGTTTGGGAATTAGGAAAACGTCGACAATTTTCCATCGCTCTGAGAAATAATTTAGCGAACGAAGGATGGCATTAATGATGGCTACCAGATGCATAACCCCTTTGCGGGGAAGTAACTTGAGTACCTTGTTTGTTATTCCATCTGGACCCGGAGCCTTTTTGTTATTTAGTTTTCTTATGATCTCGTATATTTCTGTTGGTGACAGGAATTTTTTGTTGGATTGGAGTGAGGCATTTTGAGTTATTTTACGCACTTGGGTGTGAATTTTACTTATGAAATTTATATCTGTATTGATATAATTGGAGTTGCATTGTTTTTCTAGGCTGTCAGCAAATGCTTCAGCTTTTTCCTCGTCGTTGTAGACAACATTAGATTCACCTTGGATTGGAGAAAATGTAAAACGCTTTGAACGGAGTGATTTCATCATTTTCCACATTCATTGATCCTCTGTGTTTATTTAGTGAATTTTGTTATTTCAGAGTTGGTTACGGTGGTCCTTTAGGGCATATCGAAAACCTGGTTTGTTGCTCTATTGACTGCTTGTTTATCCGCTGGGTCCATTGCACTCTGATATTGTCTTCTAAATATGTTTTTATCTTGGATAAGACGTTTTATATCCTCTGGGAGTTTATTTGATGGTGCACATTTGGTTATATTTGTTACCTGTGTTATAACTGTCAGTAGTTGTTTTTCAAGAGTTTTTACTGCTTTTTCTATATCTTCGGAAGATGTTATATGCAGTATTGGACCAAGGTTTCTCTGGAGGTAAGTTGTTTCCAATTTATAAATGTGATGTTTTCTGTTAAATCTTGTATGGTGCCTAGTTGTAATATGATGGGGTTATGATCAGAACTTAAGTCGTTGATTGCTTGTATCTGATAGATGTGCGCTATGTTTTTTAATATAGCTATATCTAGTCCATCAGAACGTCCGGTTGCTCCGTAATGTGGGTTCAGTGGGTCCTATTACTGTTATATTTCTTGAAGTGGTGTAAGAATTGAGTATTCTTCCGTTAATATTTGAGTTTCTGCTATTCCAGACTGAATGTTTGGCATTAAAATCTCCGGCTATAATCACTGCTCTGCTTGTATTTAGTATCTGCTTGTGTTTAGTATCTTGTCTTTAGTATTTAGTCAGATTCAACGAGTTTTTTTTTATTTGGGGGTTGTAGGCTGCATATATTGTAATGCTGTTTGTGTTTTCCATATGTATTTCTATTCCTGTAGTTTCCATGTGTTCTGTTTGGAGTTCGGCTATTGAATTATGTTTTATGTTTCTTTTCATAAAGAGGGCCTCCACCTCTGGCAAAGCATCTGTCTGTACGGTAAGTGCTGTAACCGCTAATTCTGATTTTGTCACTTGGACGAAGATGCGATTCATTTATGAGGATGATGTCTGCTTGGGTTTCTGCTGCAAACTCCTGCAGCTCCTGTAATTTGCTAGATAAACCATTTGCGTTCCATGAAACAATTTGTAGCGATTTCGGTTTTCTTTTAGACTTATCCATTAAGAATTCCCACAAGGAGTGATTGTGTGCCTTAAGATGATGTCCTTGGCTTCTTGAGTTGGTTTGGTTTGTGGGAGTTCAGCAAGCATTTCACCTAAGTGTCTTGTTATGTTCAGTAGAATAGATTTGTTGGTTTACTGTGACTGATTTGGTTTTGGGTCTTTTTGGAAGGTTGATCTCGTAACTTCAGCATACGATCTTCCATCCGTTGTGAAGACTATGGTTTGATGGGAGGACGTGTGTTTTATCAGCTCTCCGCATTCGGCTGACTTTAATTGGGCTAAATCCCTTAAATTGGAGGTCTGCAGTGAGGTCTTCGATTTGTATTGTTTCAGCTACTCCTCTTAATACCACTTTAGATTTTTCTCGCTGTTAAGTGCAAAAGTGTGGTATGGCAGGCTGTTGTCGTCTAGGAATTTGGTTATTTTTCTGTAGTCTGAGGACGTTTTTGGTTGTATACGTATCCCGTATTCTGTGTTTGTGGCTTTAATGAAGGTGATATCTGAAGATTTCAGTGCGGATGCAACGGACGTCCAGTGCTGCTTGGCCCTTAGGACGACTAGGGATACCCTTTCTTTAATTTCATTATCTGGTTCTATCTCCGCTGTTTTGGGTGTATCTGCAGTAGAGGGGATTTTCCTTTTCTTTTTGACTGTTTGGAATTCTGTGTTGGTTTCCAAAAACTGCTGGGTACTATCTAGGGATGCAGCATCCTCTATATTCGTGGAGTGTCCTAATTCTGATTCAGTCAACATACTTTCATTATTTAAATCTTCCATCCTATCTTCTGTGACTGCTGTGGGGGGGATGTATCTAACAGCTTTACTTTACCTGGCTAATTGTCGCTCAATAGTTTTCCCAATCTTAGAAATTCTCTATAAACTTCTTCGAATATGCTTTCATTGAAAGGTTTTCACATGTCTGATAGAAGGTAATAACCCTGTTAGAATAAAGTTTGAGAAATGGGTCTTAGAGCCCAATATAAATATCTGGTCGATCAAATCGATCTACCAGCATAGGTAGTAAAATTTTGCACTTTAAAGTTTTCTGAATAAAACTACTTACCAAAATACTTCATTTTTACATACTTCTGCTACTTGATTGCGAATCTAAACCAAAACTCAACAGACATTATTCTTCAAACTAAACGATATTACATTCGCCAGAATTCGTGACTTATTATTCAACCTGCAATCAAATGTTAGGACAGACTATAATTAGTTACAGATTATTTAAAATTAAAAAAAAAAATTAAATTATGGTAGATAGAGAATATTTAATAAAAATTAAATATTCTCTATTTACTATTTTTTTAAAAATAATCTGATAGAGAATGTATAATTTATATATTCTTAAATAGATAGAGAATATTTAATTTTTATTAAATATTCCCTATCTACCATAATTTAATTTTTTTTTTAAATTTAAATAATCTGTAACTAATTATAGTCTGTCCTAACATTTGATTGCAGGTTGAGAAATAAGTCACGAATTTTGGTGAATGTAATATCGTTAAGTTTGGCGAATAATGTCTGAGTTTTGGTTTAGATTCGCAATCAAGTAGCAGAAGTATGTATAGTCCTTATCAGAACTGACTAAAAGGGGCGAAGCAAGAATGCTTTTCATCTTCCTCTTTGTCTGTAGAGGACAGTGTAAAGATAAGGTGTTATTGAGCTATTAAAGCTCTGATCATGGCAAGAGTTTACCAGCAATAGCAGAGCCTCAGTTAGAACTTCATTGGCTACAGCATTGCCATCCATTACCCTCCAAGGGTATTAATCACTGCCTTATCTAAAGGTAAAGCCGTCTCTAAAAATTGGGACGATCCCTAGGCCACTCAATCGTGGGCGAAAGACCGTCCATCTCAGCATTGGCTCCACTCAGTGATGGCCTTCCACCCACACACACGACCAACGAGCAGAGCCGCTCAAATTCCGAAGAAAAGCATTCACCGACAAAGCCCCTTACCGGCCCGTGCCGGAGAACACTTTCCCCGGAGACTCAAATTGCTCCCTTAAGGCAAAAACCTTAAGAGAGCGTACTCATATTAGCAACATTAGCAATAGCCGAGCCTCAGTTAGAACTTCATTGGCTACAGCATTGTCATCCATTACCATCCAAGGGTATTAATCACCGACTGTTTAAGTAAAGGTGAACTCAAAAAAATTCGGACGATCTCTAGGCCACTCCATAGTGGGCGAAAGACCGTCCCTATCTCAGCGTTGGTTCCACTCAGTGACGGGCACCCCCACCACCGAGCAGAACCGCTCTTATTCCGAAGAAAAGCATTCACCGACAACGCCCCTCAGCGGGCCGTGCCGGAGAACACTTTCTCCGGAGACTCAAATTGCTCCCTTAAGGCAAAAACCTTAAGAGAGCGAACTCAAACTCTCGAATCTCATCGCCCAAGGGGGTAACAGCATTGCCATCCATTACCCTGTAAGGGTATTAATCACCGCATCTCACGGTCGATTCCTCTATCCCCTCTACCATAAGAATGCATAAATGGGACACACTATAATTAGTTATAGATTACTTAAAAAAATTTTGGTAGATAGAAAATATTTAATTTTTATTTCCAGATATTATTCAAAAATTAAATATGACAAAATTTTAAAATAGAATATTAAAGATTCATAATTTTTGTAGTAAAATAAGATGATTCTCGAAAGGTTTTGAAAAATATTAGTGAGTGTTTGAAAATATAATCTTCAGCATTGGGATAACCTTGGTTTGCACTAATCGAACTGGCTCTATATTTTGGTACTAGATATTAGCGATTTTAATATTATCTAAGAAAAGAAAAGAAAAGAAAACTTAAAAAATCAGATTCCTAATTGTTTCGAGCAAGAGATTATTTCGTTTTGATATTTTCATGTCAAGATCATGTGAGCATTTTATATTATTATTAACCTAAAATAACGAGAAATATTGAAAACTTCTCAATAAGATTATGTTAAGAATTTCCAATGAATATAAATAAACACTCGGATTCACAATCTACACAGTTTAAAAATGCTATTAATGACTAATAGAATCCAGTTACCCTTGAATATACAATTGCTCAATAATGGCCGAATAATAGCTTAAAATGAAAGCAACAGCAACAATGCTTCACTAGACCGAACAGCCATTGTTGCAATTAACATTGTTAGACGAATACTTGAAGATGAATTTAATCTGAACTTCCATATAGTGATTATTACAAATTATTTACAATTTTTTCAGTAAGCAGTCTCTATCAAAAAACGGAATATAAGCTATTTAAATAAATAGTTAACTTTATCTTTAAAAAAATTACAAACTAACAACTTCTATCGATTCGTATCTGCTGATGTTTCTAAACTACTATAGACATTAAAATAGCTAACGGAAGTTTTGAAAAAAAAAAGCTGTTAGAAAGTTTATTCAATATTCTGCGAAGTTTAGAAATAAAAAAAAAACATTTGCTTCTAAGGCTCTTTGGATTTAGCGGAATAAAAGGAACAGCATCACCAACACCTGTTTCTCCTTTGCAATTAATATCTTATTGGCTACATTTTGTTGGCAGCTACATGTCTACGAAGCTTACTGTGGAAAAGTGTTTGTGACATAAACACATCCATCTTTCCATGATTCGTTTTGTTGGCTTGGCTGTTCATGCCAGGCTGTCGTTGTGGTACTTGAGGAAAAATAAGCCGACTTGCTGATAGAATAACTCGTCAATAGATAAAATGGCCCTTTGGGCGAACTGATCAGCCGCTATTGACATCAATAGGTATGGTCCTATCCATCAGATCTTTAAGACTCTTCCAGAGTCATTTTGTTCTTAATAATCGACAAACTTGTCACGCAACAAGACGCCCCCCCCCTCCTCAACAGACGACCGAGCGTATCAAGTGAACGCATCCTATTCCTATTTCTGACATTTATTTTTCTAGAAGTTCTATTTGTTCCATTGTATTAAGTCGTTCTTTGGTGCTTTTTATTGCATTTAATGCTTTTAACCTCCCCCTTCCCCCCCTATGATCACCAGTTGTCAGAATCATCAGCTAATAAAAATGACTGACTGATGCTATTCCACCAGTGGTCCGGGAAGAGAAAAAAAAAACTGTTGGTGTTCATAAATGTCGCCAGGTGGCATCACTGGGTAAAAATAAAATAATAAAAATTTTAATTTAATCAGTCCTATCTAGACTCGACCGTTAGTAGTATTATGCACACGTTTTTTTCTCGGTAGATGGCGCCCTTACAACAATTAAAACCGGTGAAAATAAAAATTAATTCGAAATTTATATCGTTAATTACTAAGAATCACTTGCTGCAACTGAATATCGTATTTTAGCCACTTGAGATATTTGAGAATTTGTACTTAATCTAATTCCGCATAATTGACCACAGCTTCTGTAATGATCTCTTCCTGGCTGTTAAATGTTTATTAAGATACACTGCACATGATGGATAGATTGTTTAATTAAAGGTACTGCATGCGATTTTATTTATTTACCATTTGCGATAAATTACCTCAGCTAACTTTCTGATCACGACTTTATTAGAATCCGTAAGGGTTAAATCGTCCATATTTGGCTATGCGAATGCCCCGTCTAATGGATGTTTCGTAATACTGATGAAGATGTGGAGTGTCTTTAATGTTTTGCAGGTAATTGGATGGCCCATTCGAAAAACCTATAAGGGCGACTCGTGTAGCATTATAAAAGATCAGTAAAAGCAAATGACCATGAAAAAATGGCAACACGAATCTCGGTAATTAAATTTATTAAGGAATTAAGACTTCTGTAAATTTCTTCCATAATCTCTGCTGATGTTGCAAAAGAAAACTTGAAATGGACATCGTTTACCTCAAATCAAAAACGAAATGAGTCATGTTCATTTCATAACGTTGAAATTTACTTCCGGTATTTAAAAAAAAATTCTGTAAGCAACAATAATTCCAATATCTGGTTTTTTGAACTTCCAGTTTTTTGTCAATTGCTTGGAAGAATAAATCTGATAAATCATACTTCCGGTATTTACAATCAGACGTGCGCTAATAAACTAACTTTATAGTTGATTTTTGAACTTCCGGTTTAGTCAAATTCTTATATGGAGAAATTGGATTACTTCCGGTATTAAGTTTTTTGGAACTGATTTTTTTTTTTTTTAATTTATTTTTTCTTGGGCTTTCGAAGTTATACGGCTTCTTAAGTTTGTCAAAGAAAAAGATTAAATAAAAGGCAGAATGAACATTTGAAAGGAAAAGTCGTAAAGACTGCCTCAGCTAGGTGTGTGCTGCTTTTAAAGAAATTGCTACACATCAAGAATGGTACTCTTTTTTTTTTTTTTTCTTTTCTAGATTAAGACAGTTTTCGTTGTCAATAATATTGATGATTTTTACTTTGAGTCCTTCGCTTCCGATATACGGCAAGGCGGAAACGGGAGGGAATGTTGGAAGGCATATAAGGCAGAAATCAATAAATAAATAATGATTTAAAACACATTCTTGGGTGCTACGAATTATGTTTCGTTTCTTCAATAATTTCCGACGTCTATTCAGTCACCTAGCTGATACCTGTGGAGAACTACGAAATACTTTTCTAATTCATCTGTTGGTTCACTATTAATGTAAAAGGTGGCGCTTTCGTTCTAATGATAAAAAAATATTTTCATTTAAAATAATACCAAAATAATCATATTCGTTAATTGGTTGAACTTCCAGTATTTTCAACCTTTTTCATCAATAAATGGGAAAGCCACATTCATTATTTGAGGTTTAATTTAATTAATTTTTGTATTTAATTATATTAATCATTGACATCACTTATTTAAAGTCGCTAAATTACAATATTCTGACCACTTATGGTTAATCTGTATCATCAGTTCCTGTTATTCAAGGAAATTGATGACGTCATTTCCGTTCACTTTTGTCACTTTATTCATTGGACACGAATGATAATCATTAGCTACTCTTTTTTCTGCTGTTTCTGCGTTGTCCCAAAGTTATGGAAAACTGTAAAAGAGATTCTGTTCAATTCCGAACATGACAACTGGAATAGAAATACGGAGAACCACATTTCTATCCTTGACTGTACGTCCAGTTCTTTCTATAGAACTGAATAGATTTCTGCCACAATTCCAGTTATCTTTTTTGTGTCTATAATCAGCTTTCTGGACAGTCAGTCGTGAAAGATTGAGGAAATGACTTTTTTTTTTTTTTTATGAATCGCACTGAAAGTGCAGTTCATTTCAAACAATAGAAGAAACGTTTGTTTCATTAATACAACGAGGGCTCGTGTCTGTCACTCATCGGTATAATCGGGCAGCCTTTTTTAAAGCAGTTCCGCTGACTGCAGACAGTTCTCGCTCTCTCTCTCTCTCTCTTTTCATATGCTCATTTCAAGCATTTTGAAGTATAAATGTCAGGGGATCGGAGTGTAATCCTTCGCTACCGTAATGAAATTTCATCATAGACTTCGGAACAGAAGAACAGAAAGAGAGAGAGAGAGAGAGAGAGAAGGAGAAGAAACAAAAATAGAGAATTAAAGAGATTGAAATAGAGAAATAACTAGAGGAAAAATATTCAATCAAAATAAGAGACGGAATAAAGAGAAAGAGAGAGAGGAAGGAAAAGCAGAATGATAGAGATAGAAAGAGCTAAAAATAGAAAGAAATAAAACCTTCGAAAAACAAGATGAAAGAAAAACGGAGAAAGATCTCAGAGAGAGAGAGAGAGAGAGAAGGAATAAAGATAGATAGATAGATAGATAGAGAGAGAAATGGGAGAAAAAACTGGAAAGAAGGATAGAAAGAGAGAGAGAGAAATGGGAGAAAAAAACTGGAAAGAAGGATAGAAAGAGAGAGAGAGAAGGAATAAAGATAAAGAGAGAGAGTAAGAGAGAAAGAAGGAATAATGATAGAGAGAGAGAAGGAATAAAGATAGATAGAGAGAGAGAAGGAATAAATATAAAGAGAGAGAGAGAAGGAATAAATATAAAGAGAGAGAGTAAGAGAGAGAGAGAGAGAGAGAAGGAATAAAGATAAAGAGAGAGAGAGTAAGAGAGAGAGAAGGAATAATGATAGAGAGTGACAGAGAGAAAGAGAAGGAATAAAGATAGATAGAGAGAAAGAAGGAATAAAGATAGAGACAGAGAGAGAAGGTATAAAGGCAGATAGATAGAGAGAGAGAGAGAGAGACGGAATAAAGATAGATAGAGAGAGAGAGAGAGAGAAGTAATAATGATAGATAGACAGGGAGAAATGGGAGAGAAAACCGGAAGGAAGAATAGAGAGAGAGAGAGAGAGAGAGAGACGGAGAGAGCTAGAAAGATTAGAGAGAGAGAGAGAGAGATTTATAGCTAGAAAGATGCAGAAAGAGAGATAGAGAGAGAAAAGAAACAAAGTAAGAAAGATGAAATAGAAGAACATAAAGAAAGTAAATTATGGAATAGAAGAACGGAAAGTAAGACAGAGAAAAGCACGAGAAAATTATAATAGTGCAGGAAAACTAAACAAAGAAAACAGAGCAAGAGATGAGATAAGAGAAATATTGAGAGAAAGAGAAAGCGATGCACTGAGATAGAGGAAAAAGAACGAAGGAAAAAAATTACAAGAAGTGATGAAGAAAGAATAAATACTATGAAAAAGAGCTGGAGGAATATAAGGGATTAAATGAATGAAAGAATGAACGATGAACATAATTATTCTACCGCGATACAAGAATGTGAAGAAACTAGAAAGAGAGAAAAATGAATATGGAAAGAAAGAAGGTCTAATAAACACGTACAGACCCTGATCGATGGGTTCTACTTCACCTCTGATAGACGAGCACGAGGATGCGGATTTTGAATGTTGGGTTGCTAAGATGAACAATTAAAAGCCAATCGAACCAGTTAAAGGTAGATTTTGTTTGACGTCCCCGAGTTGGCGCGGTGCCAGCAGGGGCTAATGGCGAATACAAGGGTAGTGCAGAGTGCGCGGCACAGCTGTTACCGTGGGACGTGATAAAGTGGTATTTTCTTGTTCGGCTCTTTCATTTTCTCTTCTATCTCGTTCTTTTTCGATCCTATCAAGGAAGGGGCAGCTAACGAAAGTTAATTATATTTCATTGCTTTCTAATTATCCCAGACAAATTCATTAGTGACACAGAACTTGTAGCACACACAGTACAAGGTAATTTCACTAAGAAAAGCACACGTACGCACAGAAAGAAGCGAAGGAGACAGTGGCAGAAACGGCAAGGAAAGAAAGATAATAGCTATGAAATCTAAAAAAAGAAAAAAAAACACTCGACTCGAAAGAAACAATATGATAAATGAATGAAAAATTGCTGAAGTGTGTTCTCAGGCTGGTTTGTCTGCTTTGCGCCAGAAGAAACTCCAGGAAAAACATCCCTCCGTTGTCTGGAAATAATGACCTGGAGGACTCAACAGATTGGATTTGAATTTTCTTTTTTTGGATGTGACAAAAAAAAAAAAGTCAGTCTCAAACAACTGAAGAACAGAATGAAAAAGAAAGAAAGAATAAATGAATAGTATAAAAGAGAAAAGCTATACTACAATAAGAAACACATACGCATGCTGAAAAGTAAAGCTACCTGCTATTTTGGGCAAAATGGATTAAAAAACACACCAGGAATAGAACTCTTTAAATGCGTGGAGAGATTGCATCCAATGCTTATATTACATGTAGCTTATAAGTACTGATTAACATTTCTATTTATATTTTTGTATCAATTTTCATATTTACATTTAGATTTTTATATATACATATAATAACACTATACAGTATAATTCACATAACAGTATTTATGTTAGATCACAGGGACTAGAAATTGATTTTATTAGCAAATTTAGTTAATTCTATGTAATAGTTTTCGATAAGTCTGTCTTGATACTGGCCACTTGTCTCCGGAAGTGATGACATGTTGTATTAGGGGCATCCGGATGGAGTCCAATAGCTGACAGTCGTAAAGTATGTAGTCAACAGTCTGAAGGTGTAGACTGCAAATGCACGTTGGTGACTCCAGGATATGGAATCTGTGAAGGTAGTGTCTTAGTTTTCCGTGTCCCGCTGTGTGTGTGTGTGTGTGTGTGTGTGTGTGTGTGTGTGTGTGTGTGTGTGTGTGTGTGTGTGTGTGTGTGTGTGTGTGTGTGTGTGAATTACGTTTCTTTGAAACACAGTGCCAGCCCTTATTTAAGGCACTACCTTTCAGTAGCACATGAACACAACGACGAACAACGTACTCGAAGAGGAACCAGATGAAAACACTAATGATACACCCGAAAAATTTCCACCGATCTACAATGTGCTTTAGTAGCCGCAAATCATCATTTCCCAGTCGGCATAAACAAATGGCTCTCATCGTTGAAAATGTTTTGCACATCAACCAAGAAATCTTGAGAGAATGAAAGAAAAATATGGGATGAGAGGGAAAAAAAATACACTCAGAGAATCGAACGGAAAGAAAGAGAGGCGCGCGCACCCCCACACACATCAACGCACACTAGAAGTTTGTTCCAAAAGTTGTTTGTACTTGGAAGTCCGATCGAGTCCGGAATCTTTGCGACAGGTGAATGATGACGGCCGTTATTTCCCTAATGTTAACACACAACACATCATAGAAGTTCGTACAATCCTTGATCCCACAGAATATGAGCTTCCCGCTAGAATGCGTGCTCGGCGAACAGACGTACAGCAGACGATGGTTACAGCACGGTCTGCAGGCACCTGTTTCTGACACTTGCGTAAAATGGATTTCTCCGCCACATCACGAATAGTTCGTGTAGAATGAAGGCGAAGGGTTTGCGACGAAAGAGAAGGAAAGGCTACCTCTCTCTGATTGTGGCCACATTTGTAGACTATTCATACATTGACATCCGCAGAATTTATGATGAGCGTTAAACCTCCTGTGGCATGGATTACGCTTTTCTACGAACTTCTCCAAACTTTTAGCCACTCCAACATGAAGCGATGCACAACTGACAGGCAGGTCACTGATGCAAAGCCAACGGGATAATAATTACGCCGCACACCAATCGAATTTGGCTTTCAGCTACTTCTTGTTCCTATCAGCAATTCAATTTAATCCAATGGTGGCGGTATGTTTGGAACCGTTTACCAATCACGTTACGTATCACTGACTGAAATTCTTAAGAGTTAGATATGTTCAGTATCTGTTTCGAACTGAAATATATATTGCGTATAAAAATTACTCTAAAATATTATGATAACAAAATGAAAATTAAACATAAAATAATTATATTATTTTTATAGGAAACTGTTAATAATTTAAACGTATGTATTTAAAGACACCATAAATCAGAATACATCTTCTTGAATATATAATTTTTCGATGAATGTTGCTATTGATCGATTCAATCCAAAACCCTTGGAGGGCAATGGATGGCAATGCTGTAGCTAACTGAGGCTCGGCTATTGCTGTTACCCTCCTGCCATGATCAGAGCTTTAATAGCTCAATAACACCTTATCCCTACACTGTCCTTTACAGATAACGGGGAAGATGAAAAGCATTTTTGCTTCGCCCCTTTAAGCCAGTCCTTATAAGGAAAGTTGCTATTGATCGAGGTCAGGATGGATGAAGCGCGAATAATATCGACCGTAAGATGCGGTGATTAATACCCTTGGAGGATAATGGATGGCAATGCTGTAGCTAATGAAGCTCTAACCGAGGCTCGGCTATTGTTGTTACCCTCCTGCCATGATCAGAGCTTTAATAGCTCAATAACACCTTATCCTTACACTGTCCTCTACAGATAACGGGGAATATGAAAAGCATTCTTGCTTGGCCCCTTGATGGGAAATTACTGGAATTTGAAAAAGTTCTTTTTAGAACTTCCAGGGTAACGAATGGCGATGCTGTAGCCAATGGAGTTTTAACTGAGGCTCGGCTATTGCCGTTACCCAACCATAACTAGAGCTTTTAGCTCAATAACACTCCTTCCACACAGATTTTCTTCATTCAGATGACGGGATGAAGAGTCAAGGACTCAGTCCATCTCCCAGTTCTTTTAAGAACTTGCTATTGATGGAATATGAGCAGATCGATCGTGAGAACCTTGGAGGTTAATGGATGGCAATGTTGTAGCCAATGAAGTTCTAACTGAGGCTCGGCTGTTGCTGTTACCCCCTGGGACGCAGAGATTCAAGAGTTATGAGTTCGCTCTTTTAAGGTTTTTGCCTTAAGTGAGCAATTTGAGTCTCCGGGGTAAGTGTTTTCTGGTGAGGGGATTTGTCGGTGAATGCTTTTCTTCGGAATATGAGCGGTTCTGCTCGGTGGTGGGTGGAAGGCCATCATTGAGTGGAGCCAACGCTGATATGGACGGTCTTTCGGCCACTATGGAGTGGTCTAGGGATCGTCATAATTTTTAGAGATTGGCTTTACTTACGTATCACCGTACGATGCGGTGATTAATACCCTTGGAGGTTAATGGATAGCAATGCTATAGCCAATGAATTTCTAACTGAGGCTCAGCTGTTGCTGTTACCCCTTCGGACGGAGAGATTCAAGAGTATGAGTTCGCTCTCTTATGGTTTTTGCCTTAAGGGAGAAATTTGAGTCTCCGGGGAAAGTGTTTTCCGGCACGGCCCGGTGAGGGTCTTTGTCGGCGAATACTTTTCTTCGGAATATGAGCCGTTCTGCTCGGTGGTGGGGGGGGGAAGCCCGTCACTGAGTGGAACCAACACTGAGATGGACGGTCTTTCGGCCACTAGGAGTGGTCTAGAGATCGTCCGAATTTTTAGAGTTGCCTTTACTTAAACATCGGTAATGGATGGCAATGCTGTAGCCAATGAAGTTCTAACTGAGGCTCGGCTATTGCTGTTACCCTCCTGCCATGATCAGAGCTTTAATTGCTCAATAACACCTTATCCCTACACTGTCCTCTACAGATAACGGGGAAGATTAAAAGCATTCTCGCATCGCCCCTTTAAGCCAGTCCTTATAAGGACTATAAGTTTGCTATTGATAATTAATTTAATTTAATATTAATGAATTTCTATTTAAGTTCGTGCCTTCCCTCAGTAAGGGAATAAAAGTTCATTAGCTGATTAAAAACAAAGCTGGAGAATTTCCGGATTATCTTTATTAACCCACCGCCACTGCTAATATTGTGAGATTTACAATCTTTCGTGGGTTAAATTCTCGTAATAAATAAATAATATAAAAAATATAATTATAGACAGAAATCCTAACAGAAAAAAAGGCAACGGAAATTTTGAATTGACGTTAAATTTATCTGGAATGAAGATATTTGTGATATATATATATACACAAAATGATAATGGATTTAGGAGATTGCGTAACCATGGCAACTATACAAATATTATAGGCAAATGATAGGGAAACTCAGTGATAACAAACCAAACATAAGCAGTCATTACTAAATTACAACAATGACAATGCAAAGGACACAACAATTAGTTTAGTAATAAAATCGAAACCGAAGTAACTGTTTAGTTTTTCAAATATAAACGTTACGGCTGAAAAATCTTTTCAAAAATAATAGATTTAATCCATTTTTCAATTTAATATTTGTTCTTTAAAAATCCTTTTTTTTTTTTTTTTTTTTAAATAGTTGCATTTCACTAATAATATCCCTCTTTTATCTCCATTTTTCCATGAAAGCCTTTCAAAGAAAAAAATATTATACAGTTATGAAAAATGGTTCTTTTTTTTTTTATGCCTTTCACTCACACTTCAAGCCTCTTTAACTACGTAACCCAAACACACGTTCAATTGATTCTTCAAAATTAAGGTCTTGGCTTAGGAAGACAGCCACTGCTTCTCTATAATCGCTGTTCCTTAAATACCCCGGATTAGGAAAGGACAGAAGAGATAATGCTAGGATTACGTATGATTACTTAGTTTCACTTTAATTGCATCCAGAATAGAGACGAATGGTTCTTAAACCTAACTTTATGCAATAAAATCTGCAAGGACTTTTTTGTCGGCTGTTGCTTCTTTTAAAATAAAAAAAAAGATTGTAGTACTTAACAAACTAACGAGATCTAATTTAAATTAAAATACTACTATTGAAAAATCAATCTTGAAATAAATATTTCTAAATAAATTATTTACTTCCATCGTATAGGCTTAATGATGCAACTTCTTGTTTTCTTTGCTTTAACGTCTTTAAGCCTCTGATCCATTTCGCATTGGCGTAAATGGATCTTACCTTTGCCAACAGCACGCCTTTCTCAAACTCGTTCTCTCACATTGGTGGTCATACATCCCGTACAAATGGCGAGTCTGGAAAGGTTTTGGTGTCTTTAACCCTTCTCTAGTCTTACGGTGATGAGATGTAGGCTACGAAACTTCGTAGTCTGCCCCTCGTGGGAATCATTTGTCCTAGTGAGAATTAAAGCCGCTAGCACCAGAGGGAGTTCTGGAGTTCTATGCCCCCTTCTACAACATCTGGTGTCTCCCTGTTACCAAGATTTAAGACTCCATCATGTGTACAACACACTGGTAGAGTTAATAGCGTTGGCGAATGCATTCGTGATAACTTTGTTTCTTTACTCTCCGGTCTTAACGAGGCGAAATCGCACAGCGACACCTGGTGGTGATAACATGATGGACTCGAAAATTAATTGCTAAGCTGTGTGTTGTTAACTGGAAACAAAATGTTAGTTGTTTGTTTTGTTTTCGGAAAATGAGAAAAATTATAAAGAAAGAGAGAAGGGAACGGGTAATGGTAAAAAAAAAAAAAGAGAAAGTAGATGAAACAAGAAAAAAAAAAAGACATACTTGATTTTTGTTTCCTGCACAGTTCGTGACCTATTTATGTTCATTTAAATATTTACTTTTAGGTTCTTGGGGACGTTAATCCTGAAGTATGTTTTCTGGTTCTTTTTCTTTTTTTTTTATTTTTCAACAACGATGTGATTAAACGCGTCCTCATAAACAAATCTTCCTGCCTGGATTGTTGAAATCAATTAGCCGATCTTACACTTCATGTATCTCCACCTTTCGAAGCAATTCCTGAGCGGGAAACAATTCTCGTCATAGTCAGGTGATCTCCTAAGGCGAACAGGCACACGGTACCCTTTATAGACGTCGCAATTTAAAACATGTTCTCTTGACCTATTGACCTTTACTGATCTAAAACAATTCAATCACCGATGAGAAAAAAAAAACACACAAAATAACATGGGATGGTCCTGAAGCTAAAAATCTTGAGAGACATAAGGGATACACTTGAGATGCTTTCTCTCTACGTAACGTTAGTTGATCTAAGCCGGACTAGGATAGCAAAGTTCAGTGAAAACGCCTTGCAAATATTCCGTATTTACAAGTCGTTGTCACATATTTCATTATAGAATATCCCTTCTGAATTGGCTCGAGTCCTAAATTCTCTCTCTCTCTCTCTCTCTCTCTCTCTCTCTATATATATATATATATATATATATATATATAGCTACTCACTGAGGAGACCTCAAAAAAGGTTGAAACCGGTGTGGGTAGTGACCCCACCCATAATGCATTGCAGTATACATCTTTTAGTGAGATGTGCTTTACATTATGGGAAAATACTAAGAATAGTGATCAGAGTTTACCCACCTTTACAATGAGTTGCCCTGGTATTGTACCATCTTTAGACTTGAACTTTGTTTCAGGCGCAAACTTAATTGTTTGCATACTTGGGATTAGGAGTTAAAATAACCAAGTTTATAAAATAACTTGGCTATCCTAATATAAAATATCTCTAAGTTAAAAAATTTATTACATCTATATCTCCTCCAGAGATTTTTATTAAAAATAAAAACACCTTGTTGCAACTTCTATAGGTAAAGTTGATAAGGCTGCGTATTACTATAACCTTGTATATGTATATGAATGGATTCTAAGGAAAAAAGTCCTTTCTAGGACTTCCAGGGTAACAAATGGCAATGCTGAACCAAGGAAGTAAACTGAGGTTCGGCTGTTGCTGTTATCCTGGGTGATGAGTTTTTGAGTTCGCTCTCTTAAGGTTTTTGCCTTAAGGGAGCACTTTGAGTCTCCGGGGAAGATGTTCTCCGGCACGGCCCGCTGAGGGGTTCTTGCCGGTGAATTATTTTCCTCGGAATTTGAGCGGTTCTGCTCAGTGGTCGGGGAGCCCGTCACTGAGTGGAATCAACGCTGAGATACGGACGGTCTTTCGCCCACTAAGAAGTGGCCTAGAGATCGTCCGATTTTTTGAGATTTTACCCTTTACTTACTAATCAGGGTAACAATTAGCAATGCTGAACCGAGGAAGCAAACTGAGGTTCGGCTGTTGCTGTTATCCTGGGTGTGAGTTTTTGAGTTCGCTCCCTTGGGGTTTTTGCCTTAAGGGAGCAACTTGAGTCTCCGGGGAAGGTGTTCTCCGGCACGGCCCGCTGAGGGGTTCTTGTCGGTGAATTATTTTTCTCGGAATTTGAGCGGTTCTGCTCAGTAGTCGGGGTGCTAGGACGGGGCGGCCGTCACTAAGTGGAACCAACGCTGAGACATGGACGGTCTTTCGCCCACTATGGAGTGGCCTAGAGATCGTCCGATTTTTTGAGATTTTACCCTTTACTTACTAATCAGGACTTCCAGGGTAACAAATGGCAATGCTGTAGCCAATGAAGTTTTAACTGAGGTTCGGCTTTTGCCGTTACCCAGCCATGACTAGAGCTTTTTAGCTCAATAACACTCCATCCACACAGATTTACTTCATTCAGATGACGAGATAAAGAGTCAAGGACTCAGTCCATCGCCCAGTTCTTATAAGATAAGAACTAACCTTGTATATGGGAAGATTCAATCCAATACCCTTGGAGGGTAATGGATAGCAATGCTGTAGCTAATGAAGCTCTAACTGAGGCTCGGCTATTGCTGTTACCCTCCTGCCATGATCAGAGCTTTAATAATAGCTCAATAACCTTATCCCTACACTGTCCGCTACAGATAACGGGGAATATGAACAGCATTCTTGCTTCGCCCCTTTAAGCCAGTCCTTATAAGGAACCTTGTATATATATATATTGTTTCAGACTGGTAAGAAGTTAGACTTCCACGATGTCTTTTAGCTATGAACCCAAGCTTGGACTATTCTTATTAATTTTCCCACGTGTAATTTAGTCTGATACGAGAAATATCTCGTACTGTATGCCCACAGATACGAGACACTTCTGCACATGTCAGAAGAAGGAGAATCTATTCCGATAATAGGGTAATCAAACCATCTTGTGGGATGAGTTGTTTATAATTACACGTGGGAAAATTAACTTCTCTTTTATGAACATTGTAGTTTTTAAAGTGGTAACTATTTTGCTTGTATAACAGTTGGAAAATTTTACGTATAAAGCACGTGATTTTGCGTGTGACCAATTCGTACATGAGCTTATTTCTTTTTCCCCTTCAACATGAATTGACTCTTCTTGGCAAGTTGCCAGACTGCGGGGATGGGGGTCTCGGATCTGTGGTCGGACAATATGTTGTTTCGTGCGTCATCCATATTAGCCGATTGTTACGAATATTTCGTTACTGTGCTTCTATAGAGTCAATTATGAAGTGACTATTTTTTCGTCATATATTCACCACTTCATACATCAAGAACAACAGACGATATCAACAATGAGATGCTGACAATAGCCTACTATTCTTGAGATAATAGCAATCTACTCGCTTGCTAATTGTATTTGTTGTGGTGTTGGTTGTTGCCTTTCGGCTGTTTAGGGGCAGCTATATACTCTCCAGCATCTAGGGAAATGACCATGAGCAAGGTAGTTTCCCTTTGCCTTCCTTGCCGTACTAGATCCTATGTCTGTAGTGTTTGCCTGCTTGCGGGATGAAAAACCCCAGATAAACTATCGGAAAAAACTCTGCTGTGAACACCCAAGACCGGCTAACTTGGCTATGGCTGAGGAAGATCCTTAAGTTCGTCACGTCTCCAACGGGAATCGTACCTAGAACACTCCTTCCCCAGACATATGGTTGCGAAGCGCCAAGCCATAAGGCTAACCGCGCGGACAATTGCTAAATTAATAACGAACTACTTACCTACGACCGTAGTTAACTGCAAAAATTGCAATAGCAGTACCAGATGGGAAGACGCCACTACTTAACATTTTGAAAACACGATAAAAATTCGACACAGAATGAGAAAGAAATGAAAGAAAAGTACTCTTTATATTCATTTTTTCCCAATTAAATATGAATTGCTGAAACGTATTATAGCACAATATTCGTTTTTCCATTGAGAAGTAAGTCGGCATATTCTTTCTTCGAAGGATGAAATTGCCCTTTTTAGAAATAGCAGACACTTTTATGTTTTTTAAACACAACTGAAATGTCTACATCTGAATCTGACAAAAAAGTAAAAGAATCTTACCTTGTTTGATGGAATATGCAGTGTTTCTCTACGAACAGGATTTAAATTGCTGAAGAACATGAACAAATGTGAAGATTGCGACTGACGAATAATTGTAGTTTGCACAGAACATAAAAACTGCCTCAGAGAAGTGCATCAAAGATAAGATACATAAGATCGATCTACGTTTATTTATGTTTAAACTGAGAAAAAGAATAGCGAGCGAATGCTATAAGATTGAACAGATTCCTAATTCTATATCCCACACACAAAATATCCAAGTAACCTAACCCCCCCCCCCACCTTCGTACGTAGCTTATATTAGAAATGTCCTTGGACATTCCATTGCCATGCAGATCTCAGTGTTGAATAGAGAAAAGATTTAACATTACAATCTCGCAGAGATATTGGGCTGCGTGGAAAATACTCACGTATGTCGGATTGCACAATACACGCTATAAATGACACAGAGAAGTGTTTCGAATCGGGAATTAGGCTTAAGCGAAAAGAATGCTTAAGATTTTTACAAGAAAACAGGGACGTTACAATATAACCACGAAAATATAAGAACTTTTCACCTATCTCATTTCCTGCCGGAGAAACCAAATTGAAATAATATTTTTTTTTTCGTACTGAAATAGTTTTTAAATAACTCTTACCACTAAAAATACGATTTTATTGTACGTAATGAGCGTCAAAATATTTAATCCAAGCAAGTCGTTTTGATCCATTTTAAAAGGACCTTTAAGCGAACAAGTATAATTGCCAATTCACCCGTGCGTTACTATGGCAACCATTGAGGGGGAAGAGCGAAATCGACAACTCTCACCTACTGTCTAGTCACGTGGATCTTGCTGAGAACAAATTAAAGCTGATGATTGATGGATAGTCAAAGAGAACAATGAGGGTTGTATGGGATGCATAAAGCTTTGAAGTGTTACAGGAAACGCTTGAAAAGGTGGGTGGATTTTGGGTGGGGGGGAAATAGAAATGGGGATTGTTAAACCGATAGAGAACCCCTGTTTAAACCACGCTAAACTAATCCATTGTTCGCTGAACGTAAGGCAATAATAAGGGGAAAGAGAAATGCTATTATATTCACCACTGTCCTTTCCAGAACTTGACAAGACATCCAGCTGTGTTTAAAGAAAGATGACCAATCCACAACGTTCGGAACACGGTAAACAAATGATGTTAATGGCAACTATGGCGTGTCGGATGAAAACGTCCGTCGACATGAGGTCGTTTAATAAATCAAACTCGGCAAGCAGCAAAGTGAAACGTTAAAAAAAAAATGTTTGGTGAAACCGAATCTCTTTACCACGCTAGAGAATCTCCAACTGTTAAACAAAGGCTCCATGTTTGGGATTTAACCATTTCTAGCTTTCTCGTTCTGCTAGCTACAGACAATTCATTTCTTTATGCGCATTGCAGATTACCATTTCTGATCTCGAGCATCTGTCACGCGACCAAGTGAAACGAACATTGTTTAACCGCAGCGGAATGTCGTGTAAGTACCTCTCACCTGCAATATAATGAAGTTTCTAGTTAATTATTTAAAATGAACATGTCAGAATGTTTTAAGTCATAGCGATAACAGATGACCCTATCTACGAATGTGCCCGACTTTGCTAAAAGGGGAGTATTTGTTACGGCAGGAAGTACTAAGTATATTTCAGACGGTATTATAAATCCGGTGTTATTATAAAATAAACAGAGTGATGGAAAGATTACTGGACGATAGCAAAACTAACAATGAAACTAGGTTAATTGTTGTGTAGCTAACAATAAGAACGCATTTGTTAGGAAACCGTATTGTTGCTCTGTCGCCTGCCAACATTGTTTACTAAAAAGAATTGATGTCTGTTTCATTGAATCTACAGGACTTATAGGACTCAGTGAAATGGCGAGTTTGTACCAACACATTGAGACGTAGTCGGACTTGGATTACGACTTGCAAATAAAGTGAAAGAAGATTTAGATTTTGGGTGTTGTGTTTCGAATGTAAAGCGAGGCATTCTTCAGCAGTATGCACAGATGCGCCAAATCCCTTACAACAAAACTTCCTATACGCTTAAGTGAAAAAAACATCAAAAAGGAAACCACAAGGAACAAGAATCCGATGCATTGGCTACAAATCACAACTTCCGGAAAGAGTGAGAGAGAGAGAGAGAGAGAGAGAGAGAGAGAGGATAAAACAGCTTGTTTCCACTTCCCTCTTTTCTATCCCAGTTGCAGCCCGTACGGCAACCGATCCACTTCAATGACCTCAGGATGTAATCGATGGGAAAAAGGCAAATGCCCATCAAGATAACGCCAAGCTGTATCACTTGAACAAACGCAATCTTCGTGTTCTTTCTCTTCGCTGCTTTCGGGAGTCAAAAAGAAAGTTGGAAGGGATCATAAAGGGGAAAAAGGCAGCTTATGGGGGCAATAGACAGTGCGTAGTTGCACTTATGAATACTCTCTATCTCTTTCTCTCTTTCTTGTTTCATCTTTTATGTATGTCTTTTTTCTTTCTTTTCCTAACTTTTATAGAGCAAAAGGAGGCTATTTAATCTATATATTGCCAACACGTTGGATGAGTTGAAGGTTGGGAACTAAGACAAAGATTTTCTGTCACCTTTCCCCCAATGTCTTTAACCCTCCATTTGTTGGTATTGCTCACTTCTTTTGTTTACATTTTTCTTTCTATTTTTCAAGGTTCCTTTTTTGAGTTTTGTATATATATAAATCCTCTCATTATATCATCCATATATAGATGTTATGATGAAAAATATTATTATCAATAAATGAAAATATTAAAAAAAGAGAGATTAGAACTGAATGAATGTATTAACAGAATGGATTTTAAGGCGAATATTTAAATTCCCAAGAAATCGGTAACCAGATACTAAAAGACCAATTAGTAAACAAAGAAACAAAGAAATGGGACGCACACTCTCAATTGGAGTGTTAGAAGCAGCGAAGGCTTAAGCTTAAAGGCGAAAAAAATAAGAAGTGTTTTCTCTTTTTCATTTCCCTTTAAAGAATTCGTCAAAGGTATTAAAGTTCAGTGTGTGTCTTGAAACGGTAAAGATTCTGTATTTTTGAAATTAACTTTCAGGCTAATAATCGGCCAAAAATATAAAAATAAATAAATAAAATAGCTTCGTTCTTTCATTGTTAACTCCTTCTTTAATTTTGATTTAAATTTGATTGCTAAATACTCATGTTTTTCCTTCTTTTTATTTTTAATAATCCATAATCCTTAATTATTACTTTATCATTTCGTATCTTAAATTATTATTTAAGATACGAATTATTATTTTCCCAAAATAACTAATAAAAGGGAAAAAACATCGGAATGAAAAATATTATAAGAGCTTCTCCGTAACCCACTTCGAAAGACCGAGATACCCTTCGAATCCCTTGAACTACATGAGGGAGATTTTTAAGTTTACACGGAGGTGACAGCGTTTCGTCGTCTTCCTTCTGGAAACCGGAGTTTTTACTCAGCAAAACGGACAAACCAGCTCAAGAACACACACACACACACACACACACACACACATATATATATATATATTGGAAAATATAGAAGATCATTATTGCGATAGGATTAGCGACCGTATACATTAATTAGCATTATATCAAATTCTTTATTATTATTATTATTATTATTATTATATTAGTATTATTATATTTAGTATTAGGTTACCTTGATAAAAATAAACTAATCACTATGAAATTTGTACACTCAGCGTGGTTATATTTTATATGAAATAAAACGCTGCCTTTTGCTACTCAACACTTAAACAATTAAATATTTTAATACTATAGTTTGATGCAACAATCGACCAGTCTCTACGTCACATCACGTGTCCGTTTATCAACAGTTACAACTATAAAACTGACACCTATGAAACTGCTAAAAAAAGATTAAAAAAAGTTTTCATTAACTATTTAATTTAGACAGCTAAGCGACCCCAAACTATTGACTTTACGGTCGCCATACTATATTGACGTCATGGGAGTGTTTCAACGCACGCCTTCGTCCGTCACGGTATTACCTTGTTACTATTTTTTTTTTTTATTTTTTTTTTCTCAAGTCGACAAACGTCACCGTCAATTTGGAAGATTAAAACAACAAAAAAAATAATAAAAAGTAACAGAATGAAGAAGGGGATGACGTTTGCTATCATTTGGCGAAAGCCTTTTTGCTCCTCGAAGCGTGCAGTGATTATATTGCGGTAAGTGCTTCTCGCTCGAACGGTGACGAAAGAACCCCCCCCCCCCCCGCCCCAGCCCTCACGTGCTTCTGTTATAGAGAAGAACACGATGATAAAGTGATATAGAAATCGGAGTATTTTGGCAGGAATAACCAGGTTAAGATCGTTTTGTTTTCATTTTATCTTTTTAACTCTCCCCAAAACCGCCATTTTGAGAGTTTCAACACAAAACAAATACACAGTGGCTGAATTGCCGTAATCAAATACATTTTGTGTACTTAATCTGATACTTTGTATTAAAAGATTATTTTTTTTTAATACAAAAACTTTTTAAAAAAAAAAAAAGTTGCTGTAGCAACCCAAACAGTTACCATAGTAACCACATTGTAATCAGTGTTTGCTTTTCCTCATTGTTAGTAACCAACAGAAGAATAATTTCCTCATAATTATGAAATAGACAGGTTTTAAAAACTTCCGTTTTTCTCGTTTGTTGTTTTTAACAATGACGATTTCCTTTTTTTTTTCCCCATTGTAGCTGCAACAGACTGTATTTTGCCGATAAATAAAGCTTAGAAAGTTAAAAGAACTTTGTGTGCTTTTGGTTAATAGTATGTGATCTATTTCTACTAAAAATCGTTCGGTTGTTTTGCTCTAGAATGGTCGCTTTATTCCTTCTTGGATCTCGTCCCAGCGGACTGCTGTCATAACAAAAATCGAAAGTACTGTGCTGTTGAATTGAAAGAAAATAACCCCCGGAAAGTAAGCTCCTTGCCCTAAGATATGTTCGCGTGGCAACGTGGAATGTTGCCCCGCCTTCAGCTTGTTCGGTATAACAATGAGTTTGCTCATAGAATCTAACCTATAACCAGACATGTTGCTCACTTGTATGACATAAGAAAACGGTAGGTTTAGATGGGTGCTGTCATGAAAATGATTTTAATATAATGCTGAATGGTTTCGAATAAATAAGAGAAAATATAACTCTAAAGTAGTTTTTAAAAACTAATAGCGTCTCCATAATGTTCGCAAAATATTTAAAAATTCCATTGAAAAAAGATAGCGAAAAAAACTAAAAAAAAAAGCATAGCATACGTAAATTTATGATTTCAATTCCTACGTCACAATACAATATACGATTTCAATTTTTACGTCACAATTATTATTCAAATCATATTCACCTAAGCAGATATCACGCGCCTGACTGTATATTTCATTGTTTATTTCAACATACATTCGCGTGCTGCAATCACCAGAAGTAATGGCAAACGATAAGATACTAAATGCATATTTCATTAATTAGTGAAAAGATGTTTATTTCATTTCTATATAATTTGAATGCGACTTTTAATCTTGTTTAAATATGAAATACGAATTTTTAATCATTTTTCACTGAAAACTTTTGCAAGAAAGAAATATTATTAATGGTTTAACGACTTACTTATGAAAATGTATATTCGCTTAATAAAATATTAAAATGAGAAACTTGTTGAGTTTCCCAAGTGGAACGTCTAAATTAAGCTCTTAACCTACAACAAAATTCTTTAAGATCACTTTTATTGCTCTAAGTGGAAACCCATTAGTACGTAATATCGTATGTTAATGATGGCCAATTCTCGAAGTTATAATTTACTTTTTAAAACAGCTGTTCTTTACTGTATTGCGAACGTAGAATTAATTATGCAAATGATAGTTTATAAGTAGCGTAGATCTGGAAGCATCAAAGTGATCGAGTGAAAGAATCAAAGAGATAGAGAGAGAGAGAGAGAGAGAGAGAGAGAATTTATTACCGTGAAAAATTGATGACAAATTTCATTGCAGTTATAAAGAGAATAAAAGAAAGGAATTTATCTTAATATTCTGCAGAGAAAACGGAAGACTCACACATCCTACACAATCATTTTCTAATTTTGTAAATATAAAAACATGACGTTACTTTATACCTCATACCACTGTGAGTTTGGCGACTTTCGAACGTTGCGAGTATCGCCATCATAAGACGAATTCAATTTAAAAATGGAGACTATAGCAAAATAAACATTTACATCTAATTTAAATAAATTATTGATTGTTATTATCGGGAATAAGCTCCATGAATTACCCGAATTCATATTTGAGTATAAGTACCAAATGCTTTCAAAGTCGATTGTATGTTTTAGAGGGGAATTTCCAGAGTACCCGGAGGAGATAACTTTGCAGCTACAGTTGAGAAACTAACTTAGTGCTGAATAAAATAACAATAAAAACCTGTCAACTATACACCGAATAATCAATCACCACTGTGGCCAAACCGATACGCATATAGCTTGTGTATGTTCATTGTTAGATGAGATCACACCTTTGCCGGCATTGTTGGACGAGTGGTTAATGTATCCCCTTTGTAACCAACAGATTGTGGGTTCAAACCCCGTCATGGGCATGGAAGTTTGTGATTATCTTTATTGCCCGGTGTGAAACCTGCCCTAAAGCGACTTGAGAGAAGTTACCCATTTGGTCTGTACAGCAGGATGTTCGTATGTAAAAAATAAATATATGAAAATCTTTAGACTTCTATTGTACTGATGTGTACAGTATGATGATAATGCATTAGTTGGTGAGAGTTGCATTAAAAAAAACCTATTCTGATAACTATTTTGATTCAATCTCATACAATTCCTCTACGCACTTACTCAATCATCTAAGAATACCGTCGATTTTCTTGACATCCATTAACAATTTTTGTGAGTAAATCTGACATCCACAATCCATGGCCTCACTAAAGAATGTATAGAACGGTATCATTACATTATTTCCTCCTACGGGTGTTTTAATTAAATTAAAACACCTCCCGTAGGAGGTATTTTAATTTTAATTAATCCTACGATTCTTTATTTATCAAATAAAACTAGTTAAATAAATTCGCAATATACAGATAAATTATAAATATCTTTGCAATTCAATAATGCTTTTACTCCCCGTATTTATTTTAGAAATAAACGAGCTACGTAATAAAAGTGACTTGTGGCTTTTCTACCCAATTTTTAAAATACACGCGATTCTGAAAAGTGTTGCAAGAAGTCTTATCAGCTTAGGTAGTTGTTACTTAACGATGCTAATATCCTATGGATATTGAAATGAGTCCAAAATAACATTTTTGCCTGAGTGCTAATCATCACTGTTGATATCGAACACATTAGTATAGATTTGAAACCTTTACGTAGATGGGAGTATAAAAATATGCCTTTTAGTTAGAAATGCGCAGGTTTGACTCCTTTAGGACTTGAGGGAACACTTATAAAGGTGGTTCGAGTGAATCAGATGGCAGATGGATTAATACAGAGGTACAAGGATTTTTTTCTGTACGAAATTCACGTTTTATCCTACGAAATAGAAGCTCTGGCTGGAAAACACTTGCATTGACAGATCTAAATAGATTGCATGCCTTCAGTTGCCACAACAATTCATTCAATTCTGGTCATCAAAACAAGCGTGATATGTGCGCTACTATTATTAGATTTTATTTCTATAAATGCTCTTTACAGAATTATTCCTTTGTGTGTAGCTTTTAGTTGCGAGTTCTCTGCTCAGGCATGCGCTAATTATTCAGATTCGCCATATTTGCTGACCCGAAATGTAGGCTGTCTTCGACTCTCTCCCCACTGCACCTAAGTCCTAAATGCGTAGGCATAACCTAACCTAACCTCTTCTTTTTGTTTTCATTTTTTTTTACGACCTGTGATTTGACGGTCTATACCCTCTGTCCAAAAAGAAACCGAACTTTTCGAAAATAGAAGAAACTAGTGGCGCCACCTGTTGTATCTTTTTGTTATCGAAAGCGGCAACCTTCCTTAGTGTTTTGTCAATTGTTTATGACATTTATTTCATTAGACGCCGAGTTATAGTGCCAAGAGTGACGGTGTGTTTTGATGAACGGTCGGTCGTGACGATACGCGACGAATTCTGGCTATCAATCGCTTCCAAACTTCGAGATAAAACTCACCATTGTTTGGATAGGCGGAATGAATTCTTTGTAGATAATGCCTTTGGAATCGTAAAAACAAATCAGCATTGTCTTTTTACTTTTGACTTTTTTCCGGATGCCCCTCTTCTGCTTGTCTCCACTCAGCACTCTGGCGCTTTGTTTCGGGCTCATACTCAAAACACCACGTTTCGTCACCAGCAACGATCGTTTCAAGGAAGTTTGAGTCGTTACGAGCGGTTTTCATGAGGTCCTTAGAGTGTTCAATTCGATACATTTTTTGGTAGTCGGTGTCAACTTGTGGGGAACAAATCGCGAATTCAATTTACGAAGGCCCAAAGTGTCGGTCAAAACGTTGTGCACAATTGATTTTGGAATCCCCGATTCACCTTCAATCAATCTCACGCACGATTTCGGGTTTTCTTTGATGAAATCACGCAATGTTTGGATGTTAACTTCACTCAGTCCAGTGTTTGGACGGCACGGCTTTTCGTCGTCCTCAAGCATCTCACGACCGCTTTGAAATCGCTTAAACCACTCGTAAACTTGAGTACGGGATAAGCATCCATCACCGTATGCTTTTTGAAGCATTTCGGTAAAACCTTTACCAAGTTTAACACAAAAGTCACTCGCAGCTCTCTGTTTGAAACTCATTTTCCGACCGTTCGTCAAAACAAACTGTCACTCTGGGCACTATAACTCGGCTTCTAATGAAACAAATGTGATAAACAGTTGACACGACACTAATAACGGTTGCCGCTTTTGACAACAAAAAAATACAACAGGTCAGATGGCGCCACTAGTTCCTTCTATTTTCGAAAAGTTCGGTTTCTTTTTGGACAGAAGGTGCATACTTGAATGCTTTTAGACCGGTGTCTGTTTAAGACTGACTAACTCGCCTTTTATTTATTTCTCAAATATATTAATATATTTGAGAAATAAATATATTAATCATTATATTATTATATTTGGAGAACAATTTGGAGAACTATTTGGAGAACACGATTATTTTTAAACGATTGAAATTGTTATTTTATTTGCAGCTAACGGGATGTCTGATTCTTACAAATAGAAAAGAAAAGTAATTAAAACCAGATTGAACAAGATATCTTGAGGAAAAAAGTATTCTTATTAGGTTTGAATATTCCGTCCACGAATGCTGGCGACAATATACCTGCTTTTAATGACGTCATTCTTAAAAATTATTCGATTGTACACGCTAGCTAAGTACTTCAAAGGTCTGTTCGTAGAATTTATGGATCTACCTAGATACGAATCCCGTGTTCAGTATCGGTTTTTATTAGTGGAGACTTACTGATTTGACTGGTCATGAATGTTAAAGCAGTATTAACATCCAGAGCACATAAAAAAGCGTGCACGTTCATATGTTAAGCAAATATACACTGTAGAATGTGTCCTCCCCCCCCCCCAACTCTACCATTAGATCAAATGGCTAGAAGATCGAAGCCATTTGGCAAATAGCCCTAGGGATCTTTGTAGCTTGGAGACTTTAATGTAATTCGATATCTGTGGGTTTATTCTCTAAATCTATAGGACCAACGAAGATTTTTTTTTTTATTCAATGATTTTTTTTAAGGATAAAATATGAGTCGTACATGCTCATTAGCATCGATAGACGCTTACGGGTGTAACGTACCTTAAATTACTTTTTTTCTTACTGTACAATAGCCCTAAAATGTCTTACTGGTTCAATTTCTGTACGTCCTACTAGTTTTAACACTATTTTTTATTAATTATTTTTTGTACTTCATCTATTCGTATTCCTTTTCGCTTTTTTTTTTTTCTACAGCAGTCTTTTCATTCGTATGATAGCGATGATATTGCGAAGTGTAACATCTTTTATCCGCCTCTTTTCCATTCACTTCACCAATTCTGTGTTCGTCTTTTCCTCAATGTTCTCTTCGTCCTCTTTTGCAAGTAAATTGACCAACTAGAAAACGTTCAACTGTAAAATTTTCCTCCTCAACCATTTTCATAGTAATTTGGTATTCAAACTTAATTGTCGCCCATAGAATTCTGGGTAGTTTAGAAATGAGCATTTGCATGGTTGTTACCGAAGCATGCATTTGATGGCCTTTGTTAAGAATTCTCTTCAACTTCAATGAATTTCTTACTGCGAGCAATCAAATTACAGTTGTGGCAAAGCAAGTGGAATGGAAAATGTTAGAAAGAAGGAAGGATGGAGAAAATTCGGGAGTACAAAGCGGTGTGTTAGTAAGACTTGCGCAGAGAGATTGGATGAAGAGTTTCTGGAAATGTTTTGGGAAAACGTACCAATAGAGAATTAAAAAAGTCATTTTGAGTGTAACGCTTTATCGATATTTTCCCTATTTATTTACTTAGAAGTTTATTCGTAAAGAAACTGCTCATTTGATGTCAAATAAAAAGACCCAGAATGCTCCGAGTATATTTTGGACATCAATTCAACACGACAAATATATCAGATTGTAGAATAAATTTAAAATTCAAATCCAAATCGGTTTTCCCAACTATAAATTAACATTCATGTAGAAGTATATTGATATATATTTTTTTGATAATTTTATAATGGGTATGACGTCATAATCTCCGATAACATCCTTCGCACATAGCTGTCTATTATCAGAAAGTCATCGACGAATCGCTTAGTACATTAACTTATGTCACACTTCTTGACTTATTGAAGATAGCGAAAGCACCAATGAAATTATCATGATTTGATTTGATTCAGTGCTGTGCATTGTCACATTTTTTTTTACATTTTTTATTATGTCTTCGAAAAAAGTTAAGCAAGTTTCAACGCGGTTAGTAGTTGGAAGGGATAAATCGTTCGATGCTGTTGGCACACTCTCCCTCTGTGAGTCTTAGGACTCCCTGGAGGTGTCACACACAACAATAATAATAATAATAATAATAATAATGCATACAAGAAAATTTCATAGTCTGCAACGAAATTGCCGATGTCACATAACATTCTGGCAACAACTTTTTTTTTGTCTCAAATTGCGTATTATGATTAGCGTTTATATGTATTAGGTTTTTTTAATCACACCTTTCAATTATGCCAGCCCTGTTGTTAGAGGGCGCTGATTAGTGTTTTAGGTAATGCATTTAAAAAAAAAAACGAAATAAAAATTGTGTGGTATTTTTTCTTGACTATTATGCATATAACTATTACACTTTTTTATAATGTTAGTCAAGTAGCTTTTATTTTATCGCCCTGCATGTTTCGCCAATTTTTCTATTGGCGAAATCTTCAGGGAATACAAACTAGTAAGCTATATGAAGGTTACAGACTAGGTTATAACTGATGATTATAATTCATACAAAAATTAGTATTGTGCGAGACAATGCGCGTGTCTCGTGAACGTGATTTATTCGTTATGGCTCATGATGTAATTGTCATGAAAGTTCATTTCTTTGATGTTTAATGATCTGATTAAAGCTTTCCGAATTTCTGGTAAGGTTAGACCTTGATTTTTGCTTAGGTTTTCAGTTTTATGGGCGACTGTAGCTGCTTCCTTGAAGGTTCTTGAATGGTGGTTATGCTCATGTGGTATTAGTTACGTAGGTTATCACCTACGTAACTAATACCACATGAGCAAGGTATATTATATACTCCAGAGTACTTGTAAAAAGGATGAGGGTCTTTCGGTGATCTTAAAAATTTCCGAATACTGTTGACCGGCTTGAATGCTACTCTGATATTATGTAGTTTTAGAAGGTTAGCTAATTTTTTGGAAATGCTGCTGACAAACGGAATAGTAATAGTACTGATGTATTGGACGTCATCACGTTGTCCATGTGGTATATCCGTCAAGAGAATCTTGTTGTAGAGTCTTTTTGGGTAACCATTTAAATATAGTTCTCTGGATATTGTAGTTAATTCCGTTTGTTTTTAAAATTGTTTTGTATCTGTTTATATAAAAAATGTTCTTTTATTAAAATTATTATGTATATAATATTAAAGTTGTTATATAAAATAAATAATTATAATAAATTTAGTTAATTAAAAAGTTTTAAAAAATTATTCTATGAGAACTTCAAATACACCTTTTATTTATTAATATAATAGAAATTAATAAATCTTTAAAAATTGTACATTTTGTTTATGGAATCAATCGACCGTGAGATGCGGTGATTGATTCATTCAATCCAATACCCTTGGAGGGTAATGGATGGCAATGCTGTAGCCAATGAAGTTCTAACTGAGGTTCGGCTATTGCTGTTACCCTCCTGCCATGATCAGAGCTTTAATAGCTCAATAACACCTTATCTCTACAGTGTCCTCTACAGATAACGGGGAATATGAAAAGCATTCTTGTTTTGCCCCTTTAAGCCAGTCCTTATAAGGACATTTTATTTATGGGGTTAAAAAAAAAAGGAAGTGGGGAGATTTTGGTCCTTTTTAGGACTTCCAGGGTAACAATTAGCAATGCTGAACCAAGGAAGTAAACTGAGGTTCGGCTGTTGCTGTTATCCTGGGTGATGAGTTTTTGAGTTCTCTCCCTTAGGGTTTTTGCCTTAAGGGAGCACTTTGAGTCTCCGGGGATAGTGTTCTCCGGCACGGCCCGCTGAGGGGTTCTTGTCGGTGAATTATTTTCCTCGGAATTTGAGCGGTTTTGCGCAGTGGTCGGGGAGCCCGTCACTGAGTGGAACCAACGCTGAGATATGGACGGTCTTTCGCCCACAATCAGGACTTCCAGGGTAACAAATGGCAATGCTGTAGCCAATGAAGTTTTAACTGAAGCTCGGCTATTGCCGTTACTCAGTCATGACTAGAGCTTTTTAGCTGAATAACACTCCATCCACACAGATTTTCTTCATTCAGATGACGGGATAAAGAGTCAAGGACTCAGTCCATCGCCCAGTTCTTTTAAGAACATTTTGTTTATTTTAGTTGTATTTTCAAATTAACGTGAATTGGTCATCATTTCGTGTTTTGTACTAAAAATTATAGAAAAAACTAGAACTGCAGAATTACAAAAATATATTCAATATTCAAATTGGGTATTTCGTTTTATTAATTACATTATATATTAATATTCATATTAGGTATAGCTTACATTAAACAATAAAAATATAGCGACTAATTAAATATATTAATTGTAATTGTAATTAATTAATTTGCAATGCTTAACATGCTTTGGAAGTACAGATTTATTTTAGTAATATATGTTTTAATATTTTTTTTTGTTCGTTATAAATGAATGATGGGTTGAAAGTTCATTGCTTTGATCATATTTTGAGCATGAATTTGATTGTGTAATGATGGAAGAGGATGTTTTTACTTCCCTCAAACGCCTCTTTAAACACACAAGTGATCAATTATTAGAATTTCGACGTTAACATTTTTACTATCAAATATTCAGAATTCCGTCAGTAACTAATCGGGCAATCCTTAAAAAACAAGTTCCGTCAGGTGACCTCCGAAGCAATCATCAGAAAAGCTACTTAAAATTGCTGATGTCATTAAGAGTCAAGAGCAAGTTCTTTAAAATGAAAAAAAAAAAAGAAAAGAAAGAGAGAATTTCTTGAGAGTGCGAATAGGAGATGGAAGGGACTCCAGTCATTAAAAGGCTCGAGAGTTTCCCAACAAGGTAATGACAGCTAAAGCGACACGGAATTACTACTTGTCATGTTGGCTTTGAGCAGCTTCCGACAGCTAAATGATGGGCGAAGCAGAGAGCCCGGTCGCTAATACCGTAGTCGCCACAGCGAGAACTTGGAACGTTGAAGGAGATAGATCATTTCTCTGAAATTAGATCACAGTGTCGTGACTAAAATATTTGGAACTATATCTATCCACCATCTTCCATCCCCCCACCCTTCTGATGCAGGTAGGCAACTGAAAACTAACTAAAAATCAATGCGACGGAAGGCTACTGCCAATTAACTGCATCTACGGATTACTTGAAGAAAGTAGGCCTAACGACATATCGCTAATGACGTTTTCCTTAGGGCCCCCAAGAAAACTACTTACTTCTCTGTTTACACTTGATCGATTTCTCTTTAATATCAGCTGGTTAATTTCGATAAGTTGTCAAGTCGGTTTGTAACGCATATATTAATTACTTGTATGTCTAGAACCTTTTATAAAGATCGATGTTGTTGACGTGTTTGCTGAAATTTGTCTTCAGGCAATAGCCTTGATGGGATTGCATATTTCACCGGACTTTAGAAACAATAAGAATTTTTGGGAAACGGAAATATAATTTTGCCTTAATGGCATCGGAAGGAAATGAAGATTGTGTGGAAGAATTGCATTTTGGAGATAAAATTTTGTTATGAATTCCTCAGGATAATTTATATAATTATAGGAATAGTACTTTATTAATATTTGAAGATTTAGATGAATAAGAACTCGTGAAATATAATAAAAATAATAAATGAGAAAAAATAGCGCTCCATTAGTAATACGTAAAAATTAAATTGTTATTATTAATATATTGCAGATTATACCGGATAGGAATTTGATAAAATAATGTTCTAAAAATTTGCATAAAACTGCGCTCTGTTATAATTATAATTATAGGAATAGTAGTTTTCTAAGGAGCGGAACTTTCTTCATATTTTTATGAGTGTGAGAGCTTTTTTTTTCTTGTCTCCTACCCAAGAAAGGATTCTATAAACCTATAGTACATTTATACCATGGAATAAGGATTTAAGCAGGGAACCCCTGCTCTAGAGAACCAAACATGGAACTGTTTAAAGCCTTTCTTGAGGCCTCCAATAAGCGGAAAGGGGGGTGTCTCACAGCTGGGGATGGAATTCATCTCCTCCTAAAGACGTACATCCATTCCCAAAGCAGGATTCGAACCCGCAAGTTGGAGAGCAGATATGGTAACCATTCGGCCAACCAAGGGCCAGAAGATTATGTATTTACGTATTATCATAAGCTAATATATTATTAATTAGTGTAAGATCAGCTGATCTTACACTAATTTGTGTAAGATCATTCCCATAATACATCCCCCCATACTGACTGATAGGGGATACTGAAAACGATTGTTTGTCCATGCAATCGAATAACAACGGAGCCGCTCAACGAAGAGGTTTAGCATAACAACAATTGCCGAGATTTATGACAGATCATCACCAGCACTGCTTACAACCACTTCGAAGATAACGCTATTCATCAGAGTGCATCATCGCACCTGTTGGGTGTAGTGACGAAGTACTGTGGTGCGGTGGAGAGATGAGTTTTTGTGTTGAGGTGGTTTTATGGTAACGATCCAGTGGAATACCAACGTAATAAAGTACCATGTTCTGTTCATGGACTGTGGTTTTCAAAATTGTGAGAGTAGGGGATAGGAAGGTTATTCAGATTTCACAGAAAGTCTTGATCTGAATTCTTACGACATATTTGGGAAAAGGGGTCAAGGATGAGTCCGATACTATAAATATTTCGATTGTGTGTTTTCCTTCAACCCAGTGGTTAGCGAGGTAGCAAGGTTACTTTAGTAGATAATTATTATTACAGAACAATATGGTTTCCCATTGTTTTCATTGTCCAATGTTATTCTATGTCTGTGGATCGGTGTGTTTACAGATCCAGTTTTTCGGGGACCGAAATTCCTGGAGAAAATCTCCTTCGCCGCCATATGAGACCAGCTAACTCACTGCAATTGAAAAGTCCTGTAAAGGTTCTCTACGTCATACGGGATTCTAACCCAGGTTTTTCCAACCAGAGGTCCGTCGAAACCAACTAAGCTACAGAGGCTCTAGATGGGGATTACACTATTATTAAGCTTGGAATTTTAAAAAATATAATAATATTTTGTTTTTGAGGAAGGTAAGAGTTTAAAATTCGATGCCACCCGTCCTGGATATGTGGTATAAATTGAAAAAGATTCTCTCTTGTGTCTTTAATAAAAGTATCATTTCTCAGAATGTTTGATGGAAGCATGGTTCCTATGGTATCCGGAGAGTTCATCGAAAATGCAATTAATCGAATGAACAATTCATCGAACGACAATTCGTCGAAAATGCAATTCATAGACAATTCACCGAAAAGTTTGATTTTTCGAAAATGTTATGATAAAAGTGAGTCATTTAGAACAAAAACTGAACCCTGCAGAGTGAAAAAGCAATGCTGCTTTAATAGGGAATAATTAAGAACAATATGGTTTTTCTTATTATCGATAAGAAAATTCTTATCGATAACTTTTCATGTCTGTTCATGGGATTGATTTGCCTGTTTGCGGGAGAAAAGCTCAACCTACGCAGGCTCCATTATGATTATTGTTGCTAGTAGTAATATGCGACTTCAGTACAGCAATTATTATGGGATGAATAAAAGTTTCAAATAGCGAATCTGATTCAGATTCGCTATTTGAAACTTTTACAAGAAAATGTCGGACCGTTCTAGTTTTCAGTTCAGCTATATTCTGGGCAACAAGGAAATAATGTGTCCAAATTATGTATCACAATAACTTTCTGACTTAGTGGAATTAGTTGAAGTTGTCGGTAAAAGAAGCTGTCAGCACGGTTCAGGTTTTGTTCTAAATGGATCATTTTATCATAACATTTTGGAAAAAAAAAGTTTCGAAATGATATTAGCAATTCCGCTTTGGCTGGATCAATTTAATGAAATTTTAGTTACGTTTTTCGGTGAATTGTTTTTTCTATGAATTGCATTTTCGACGAATTGTTGTTCGATGAATTGCCTTTTCGATGAATTGTCTTTCGATTAACTGTTTTTTCGGTGAATTTTCATGGAACTGTTCCTATACATCTCTGGATTTTAATCCTCCACGCCCACGTTCATTGAACGCGAGTGTAGAGTTAGTTTCGGAATTTTATCATTAAAGAGCTTGATTAGTTTAACAAACACGGCTTTGTCACCCTTTATTATAATAGTATTAGACATCTAGTAACGTTAATATAAAAAAAAATATTCGATTCTCCACAAGGATGAGAAGTATTGTCTTCCTGCAAAATAGAATAAGCAGTCCTTGGAACACATGCAGTTCAATGTAGAATTTTTACTTTACAGTGGATTCAGAATGGTCCCAATAGGTTTAAGGAAATTGATTTTAGCAAACTCCATATGATGCCATAAACGAACGAAGACAAATCATAAGCTTTTCTCCATTCTTGAGAAATCCCAATGTTCTGACTACAAAGTTTACAAATTAGCCAAAGTACTTCTCATTATATTAAGCTTTCTGCTCATCACATCCAATCAATCTCCTACTTCATCCACTTTTCAATAGATTCTTTGTGGACAGCTCTTTGCGAGAATGTTGGCATCTTCTCCGTATTTGCAACTACAACAGCATCATCCCAGCTGGGATCAGTGTTACCATAATCCTCCCCCCATCTATTCACGACATAACAATGAAATCTAATGTCCTCTTCTATGATTGATTAGCGGCGCCATATAACAAGGCTATCAATTATGTACTTGTGGGTCTAATAGTGATCCGTTACCAGGCGACGAATACTTGGGAAAACCCGTCATCATCACTCATGGCCACCACTAAGATCGTTCTCCGAACACATGCGTTGCTATTGAGCTTTAGTTTCCACGTATCCTGAGATTATGTTAGCCGAGGGAGGGATGTAGTAAATATGTTGTTTCCGACAGACCCACTTTGCTCTTTCCTACAGACATTTCGGAGTGTATTATTGCTCCCATCACGTTACTGATAGTGGGCTTACGGAATTATGGGTAACTACTCTACGTGTGACTTATTTCGTCAGCTTTTGGTAAACTATAAATTATCACAGAGTATAGATCGCTGATGGAGATACATGCAGGTGTGCAGTTCGTGAGCTTATTGACAATGCTCTTCAGTTGTGTTTAGCCTATAGATAGTCGGTTGGTTTCTGACGGTTAGAACCGATTATCTGTAGGCTATCATTAGATGAATAATTTTTAAAATATAATCAAAGAAAAGTTTAATTTGTAATAAAAAAATATTAATAAAAGCAAGATAATACCAACTTTCTTAGGTCGATTGGTATAGAAGACGGGTTCCAGTCCTTTCTAGAACGCGAACTTTTATTAGGACTTTTCAATTAAAAGTGAATTAGGCAGTCTCATACGAAGGTGGCAGGATTCCTTCCCTGAAATTCGGGGTTTCATTCCGCAATACAGGCAAACCAGTCAAAAGAACACACGCAATTTACAACCTTAGCATCTGAAATCACCGATAGCCTTGAGCTTAGATTTTGACAACTGTCAAAGTGGGACTGGTTTACCCATGATTTTCAAAAGTTAATCAAGGCTACAAAAGAACTTCGTTACTTCCTCTAAGAACAATAAAGGCGTTTGAGGATTTTTTTAATCTTTAAAAAACTAATTTAAAAATTAAACAAACCGATGTTGTTACTAATATGTTAACAGTAATAAACAATATACAGATTTTCATTTATGTTATTTTTATATTATGTTATTATTTTAATATATTAAAACTAAATATATATTATTTTATATTATTTGAATATATATTAAATTATATAATAAAGTTTATATATATTTAAATATATATACAATTCTTCTATATTATTTTAGTGCACTTTGCTTAAGATAAAGATACTACAGAAAATGGGATGATCTCTTTTTGTGATAGAACTGGCTCAATTCCTATTAACTATCTATTTAAATCATTTGATTATTCAAAGCTGCTTTTTTTAAACTTCAGTTTAATTTATCAAGGCCTTGATTGAAAATTCTAGTGGTTTCTAATTCAACGTTCATTGTTGAAATCACTAAATCTTCACCTTAAACAATGCGCCACTAATAATGATTATTTGGGTTGCTAACATATTCTTGGAAAGGAAGAACTGTGTACGATAAAATAACACATCTTCAGAGGAATGTCGCAATAAATATATCTTCTAGAATGGTAATTAATTGTTCATTTTACTTTTTCATGCCTCCATGACAACAAAATGAAATGAACGTCCTCCGAGATACGGATTAAACCCGTGATCAATCGGTTATTTATTCAAGTAGCGAAGAGGTATGCTCTGTGACCAAAACGTGCAAATTTTATATGGTATATTAAACATCTACGGAATGAATTTTATAGTAATGAAAAATAGAAGGTCGTAGCCTTTCTTGGCTGGCAAATTTCCAACTTTGCTCCACCCAAATAAAAATGGTGGATCGAATGTCTCCATTAAAAACTATCAGCAAGTAATTCTTGCACAGGTTTCCAGAGAGAGAGAGAGAGAGAAGAGTAGGGCAGAAATGTTTTTTTTTTTTTGAAAAAAAAAAAGGATCAATAAGGGAAAAAATTAAGTAAATAAAACTACAAGGCTGTAGGACGGAAAAATGGCTTAAAAATAATATTAAAAGTAACAATTTCCATGAATAATTCAGTTAGTGAAGTTTCATTCATTTGAATCGACATTTAATTCAGTTAAACAATTGAATTAAATATAGTTCAAAATTTCAGCTTTTAATTGAAATTAAAATCTTGTCATTTAGTTACATGTTTTTTAAATTAAAAACTTTAATCTTTTGGCATTCTAAACATTTCTTTTCAGTTAAAAAGCTTAGTTAAAACTCTTCTCTTTATATTTCATTTATTCATTTGTTTTGCTTCATATTCGTAAAACATGTGTTGGAGTAGAACTGTTTGAAATTCAAACAGTCTCATTAGCTTAAACAAAAAGTATTCATTGTTGATTAAAATGAATAGAATTTAATTGTTGAAACGTGAAATGAATTTAATTGTTGATGAGGTAAAGCAGAAGTAGTAGATGAAATCAACAGTCTTTTGGTTAAAAAAAAGTTTATTGAAACATACAAGTTTTTGTCCTGCACGTTCACAAAAGTAAAAAAAAAAAAAAAGCAATCTAACGATGTTTATTTCTTCTTACGACGAAAACAATTACCAATCAGTCAATTTAGTTACTCTTTCTAATTCTCATTACGTAGAAGTAAACTCATTATCATGAGCAAATTGAACGAACGAATCATAATCTGGCAACCTTACTCTTCATTAACTTTTTGTCTCATGAAAAACGACATCTATCTGCCACATTATTGTAATCACATATAACATCTATGCTGGATTTCCTTTGTAAATTCATTTGTAACACGGAAAAACTCCATTAGCATCAAAGCGTGTAAAAGAGCATTACTAACACTCCACTATGAATAGATTATGTCACGGAGAGTTACATTGCGGAGATTTTTCAATATTTGCAGGACCAAAAAAAAAAAAAAAACGTGAGGCCAATAGTAAACTCTTCAAGTGGCCAAATCCCCCCCCCCCGTCTTCATTCAAAAAAGAAGCAAGAAATGTTAAACAATTAATTCTCTTGCAAAGTCACTGGTGCATTGAGATTTCCCTTGTATGGTACATTCGCTGTTTATAGCGATACTCAGTTTCCTTAATAGCCGGAATCTACGTGTATGTGTGTGTGTCGTTGAGCAAGGACAGGGGTTATCAAATGTGCACCAGGCCAAACGCACCGAAGACGCCAAGCTAATTAGACGCCCCAACGCTCACGGTTTGACTTCACTTGCGTAGCGATGTATACGTGTGTGATTTGATTACGGACTACAGAGCGTCACACACACACACACACACACACACACATGAGAGATACCTATCTTAATTCGTAAGTCAAGTGAGGAAGTGAAGCCAAGGGGCTTTAGAAGTGTTCCAGAACCGAGTTCTTGTTGGGGTTCCATAAAACGTGTGTGTGTGTGTGTGTGTGTGCGCGCGTGCGCGTGTGTGGATTTTATTATTGAACACTGAACTTATGTCTTTTAGGTTAGCGTGATTAAATTGCCGGAAAATAGGAAGGAATATCATTAGCTTGTTTTAGCTCTTCATTCTTTGAATTAATTTCTTACTTCACGACGATGTTTTTTTTTTTTTTTTTTTTTAACGGTTGAACGCTTGGTTGGTTTTTCGTTCTTTTCTTTATTATTCTTTTTTTTTTTCATCATTTATTATTATTTATTATTGCTTTTGTTTAACTCATTAAATGCTTGGTTGGTTCTCATTCTCATCTGTGTGATTGAACGAAAGATGTCACGGAGATCAAGCTCTCATTTTCAACCACATTGGTGGTCATACAAGAAGTTAAAATTTTATCATCGATATGTCTTTATTAATAGACTCATGAAATATATTTACAAGAATGTAGCAATAGTTATTTACTAATTACGTACAAGTATGTTTTGCACATTTCAGTCATTTAACAACAACAACAAAAAAAAAACACGAGTTATGACTGAAGTACTAAACTTATCAAACATAAAGGTCAAATGTTAGTCACATCACCATTTAAGAAAAAAAGGGGGACCATCTGACTTCTACCCACCGTTCAGTTTTAGCAACAAATTTAAGTCATCCTTTTATATTTAACACAGAAAGTTCCTTTTTTTATTATGTAGTAATTGCGGTTTTCCTCTTTCTTTAAAGAGAATTGCCAAAAATATACCGACATCAAATACTAGTCACAACTTTAGCAGCCCGCTAAATAAGCCTGAAACAACATTAGCAACAACACTACATTCCTTGACTTCTGACCTATAAAAAGTTCATATTTTATTATCCATAGAATAAAATTTCGTTTGCTGTTTCTGCTGGTTTTTTTTTTTTTTTTTTTTTTTGTATTCTCGAGCGAGAAATCATAGAACATGGTCAGGGTCCTATTTTTTATTTATAATTTTCTTTTATTTACACACATATACATACAGTATATTGTTGTATATTATTTTATTCATGGGTTAAGGAACTAATATGATCCTTGCAAGATTTCTTTGTTACGATACTCGTAACGCATTGAAAAGGCTCATAACTGGGGAAGTGAGTTTAGGTGAACTGGAATAAGGATTACATTTTTTCGCATGAATGACTATACATTTTATGTACTTTAAGTCGATAAGAACTAAACAAACGTTTTTCATATTTATTTTAAGAATAAAAAAAAATTCATTGATAATAAATAAAGTGCGGGGGGGGTGGAAGGGCAGTGACCAGTTCTACATTTTAATAGTTGACGTCTTTTAGTTAGAAGAAGGGAGAAAATATCAACATGTTTAAAAATATTGTTAACTAATTTAATAAATGTATTTCTTATAAAATCGTATTGATACTTTAATTTTATATGTAATATTTGCCAATATTTTGAAATAAATTGTTATCTAGTTAGAAAACAGATGTATTGCTAGACTACCTTTTATATTTTTATAATCATTTTCTATTTTAATCAAGGGTGAAGGATGAACAAATATCAACAGAATAGAATAGAATAGAATATAGAGATATGAAAAAGTCCTTTTTAGGACTTCCAGGGTAACAATTAGCAATGCTGAACCGAGGAAGTAAACTGAGGTTCGGCTGTTGCTGTTATCCTGGGTGTGAGTTTTCGAGTTCGCTCCCTTAGGGTTTTTGCCTTAAGGGAGCACCTTGAGTCTCCGGGGAAGGTGTTCTCCGGCACGGCCCGCTGAGGGGTTCTTGTCGGTGAATTATTTTCCTCGGAATTTGAGCGGTTCTGCTTAGGAGTCGGGGAGCCCATCGGGGTGCTAGGATGGGGCGACCGACACTGAGTGGAGCCAACGCTGAGCGGTTCTGCTTAAACGGGGAGCCCGTCGGGGTGCTTGGACGGGGCGGCCGTCAATGAGTGGAACCAACGCTGAGACATGGACGGTCTTTCGCCCACTATGGAGTGGCCTAGAGATCGTCCGATTTTTTGAGATTTTACCCTTTACTTACTAACCAGGGTAATAGATAGCAATGCTGTAGCTAATGAAGCTCTAACTGAGGCTTGGCTATTGCTGTTACCCTCCTGCCATGATCAGAGCTTTAATAATAGCTCAATAACCTTATCCCTACACTGTCCGCTACAGATAACGGGGAATATGAAAAGCATTCTTGCTTCGCCCCTTTAAGCCAGTCCTTATAAGGTATAAGGACTTTCTGGAGTTTAATGATATGGACATGTCACTAAAGATATTTGTCATTAAAGATACAAAAAATATAGACAGTGTCTAGATGCTGTGATTGCAATAAGTGATCTGAGAGAAGGGCGCATGTATTAATGTCATTCTACCGTTTCAGCTACGGATCCACTGTAACACATTATTTAATTCTCGTTTTTAATTGTGTGCAGAATGATAATGCATTTCGATGAATATGAATATGTAGAATCATTTTAGCACCAAAAAGTAATCAGTATTTATCTAATATTGCAGCAATAATCTTGTTTAGTGTATCATTGTAGCAATGCTACAATAGGAAGTTAATACGAAACACATGAGGAAGAATACATAGGTGGCTTGAGCGGCGCGGTGTGTATGAGGAAGAAAGAAAAATCTTTATGTTCGTAATCTGTGTGTGTGTGTGGGTGGGTGGGGGGAGGAAGATCATATTTGGGCGGAAAAACCTCATTTGTATCCTCTATCCTCTGGGAGTTTCATTTTATAAATATTATTTATCTTAAAATGTATTTCAAGATAAATAATATTTTGTTATAATATTAAAAAAAATAATGTATTGAGCTTCTTAATGCAAATCTCATTCTTGAAAAGTGGACTAAAAAAAACCCGAAATAGTTCCAAATATAATAATAATCAAATAATTTAATTTATATTTCATTTATACTATTAAATAAAGTTCGCTTGATTATTTTCATTTATTGGTATCAACTATAATTAATACATTTCACTACGATAGCAACTTCACTTTGTAACGTGGCTCGCTCCGTACTACAACCCACTTTTTATTTGCTAAGATTATAATTCAATTTTGACTGCGGTGCTGAAGTTTGTCATTGTGACAGAGAAGTAAGCGAGTGCTTTTCATTGTCAACTTCATGAAAATACTTTCGGGAATAAAAATTAACACAGTAAATAAATATAGCATTGGGTAGAAAAGAAAGTTTAAAATTTGCCAGTGCCGATGTTTCAAAACATCATCGAAAATGTTACACTTTATATAGTCCTTATAAGGACTGACTTAAAGGGGAGAAGCAAGAATGCTTTTAATCTTCCCCATTATCTGTAGAGGACAGTGTAGGGATAAGGTGTTATTGAGCTATAAAGCTCTGATCATGGCAAGAGAGTAACAGCAATAGCCGAGCCTCAGTTAGAACTTCATTGGCTACAGCATTGCCATCCATTGCCCTCCCTGAGTACCAATTTTTGTCGCTTCGTACGACATGCATTAGCTACATTGGTGATACGTAAGTAAAGTCAATCACTAAAAATTAAGACGATCCCTAGACCACTCCATAGTGGTCGAAAGACCATTTCACTCAGCGATGGCCTTCAACCCACCACCGAGCAGAACCGCTCATATTCCGAAGAAAAGCATTCACCGACAAAGCCCCTCACCGGGCCGTGCCGGAAAGCACCTTCCCCAGAGACTCAAATTGCTCCTTTAAGGCCTTAACTCTCGAATTTCTGCGTCATTTTAGTCGCCTTTTACGACACGCATGGATTTACGTCAGGGCTATTTTTATCTGCAACCACACGCGGTTGTCAATGTTACACTTAAAACGAATATAAAACTTAAAAGAAGCATATGATTATAAAAAAAAGGTGTTTGTGAAGATCATCAAAACTATTACAAATAATAAATAATTAAGTAATATTTTTAATGTATTTGATTAAAACAATTCAAATGCATTCATGTTTATAAATAGACATACATTTGTCCTTCGACTAGTTATTACGTAAAGTAACTGTGTATATGTCGGCTGCAATCGGGGATAACGTAATCGTGAAGTGGAACGTCTGAATATATACAAAGAAGTAAAAACACAGTTTCTATTCTTACACACTACAACAAACTCTATTAATAATAACTGTCACTGAGTGGTGCTCCCATAGATCATCGTGTGGTATAGAAGGCGGACGGGCGGGCTCTGTGCATGCCTTTCGCTAATGTTATAGTCATGACTGTGATAAATGAACGAAGTTAAGGCCTGGGGAGAGGAAAAGACGAATCCTTGGACTCACGCAAATGTTAAAATCCTTGATAGATGTACATAAACACGTACAGGGTACGCATGTATAAAAGGTGTTCAACTGTATCTACAGAAACACACCGTCAGCTTTGCTGCGGAGAATCGGGGATCGTTTTCACATACCCACACTCGATGTTTTCCTACACGTTGTCTTAATAATTGCTTCCCACACTAACTGGTGGGTTTAACAGTCGGAGGAACACGGAAAATGTAGTATACATGAAGATAAAAAGAAGGAAAAAGAGAATAAATGACTGAAAAGCAGACGGATAGAACATGCATATGGGCGTAGGTAGGTGGGCGCGCTTTCTTGGACATCGTGTGCGTTACATTACAATGAAGAACGAAAGTTTCGCCAAGTTTGCATAAACTGTCTTCGTAATCACCATTTAACACAACTGTATTAGTGTAGGTATTGAGTCTGTTGCTTCTGATCGGACTAAATAATATACTATAACAATTATGTTGCCTTTATTATTATAGTTCCTCTTTCACTATCGTAGGTAATTGTGTGTGGCGTGTAGTGTCCGACTTGAAACCATTTTCCCCACTAAACGCAATATACTGGTTCTGTCAGTGGATATCGCTCTATGAGGAGATTTCTGAATACTGTTCACCTACCTGAAACTCCAATTACTTTCATAGATTTGCTGCGATGGGCCTATGACGTCAATATTTATGTTTGTTAATTGCACTTGTTTATCTAGTTTATCATTTATTTGCTGGAAAGCCTTCCACTTCCTTATAAGACCGACTAATACTTCTTAAGAAGAACCCATACGACTTTTTTTCATTCTGAATTCAATCCAAGTCTTTCAACACCAAGAACGTCGTCTTTATGAGTACATTTGCAAATGTACTCATAGCATTTCACCTACACCAAGATGTGGTTTATACCAAAATCTTACTCATTTAGAGATTTAAAACTTTTCTTGTTTGGATTACATCCCCCCCCCCCCCAAGAAAAAGCCTTCGTTGTGTTTCATCAGCTGCATGATCGGTGACGTTTTCTTCGACTGCGCCAGGCAGGCAGTGATCCTTGAATGACAGCTCATCTTTAATTTAAGCCAAATTGCTTCATTTGATGTCCTGCGTGTTCCTTCATGATAAGCCTACTTTTCTATTACTTGAACAAATGGTAGGCTCTCTGAACAAAAAACTAATTTTCCACATTTAGAGCCATAAAGGGTTCATTTTAGAAACTAAAGTAATATTTAATGAGAATATTAAAGATCCATAATCTTTTTATAGCCAAAAAATGAAACTTGGAAGTTTAAAATGTTATTAGAGAGTTTTTGACTTACACTCTTTAACATGGAACTTCCATAGGATTGAATAGAGGATTTTGGATTTCTTAGATTTCTGTCTGGTGTCTGATGGGAACCAACCGTTCGAAACAGCTGTCAGGCCGTTTCGAACGTAAAACCTAAGCAGTGCACTAATAAAAGGCGAATATACGGCTACTGAGCAAAGTTCGTGTCTTTTAAGTAGTGCAAGCCAAGGTAATTCCGATACAAAAGGTTAGAAACTTTTCAAGTTTCTTTTTATTTTATTTTATTTTTTGCTATAAAAATATGATGGATCTTTAATATTTTCTTTACACATTGCTACCTTTTCCCGTTTTCTCAATGTGTCAAGAATATTCTGAATTTTTTTTCGATTGGCCGAGATTTATCTAAACTAGGGGTTCTCAACCTTTTCCAGTGGCGTACCACTACATTTAATTCAAAATATTAGATGTACCAGTAAGGCAGTGGCTCACGTACCACCAGTGGTACACGGACCATAGGTTGAGAATCCCTGATCTATATTATTTCGCATGGATTGCAGTTTGTTTACCATTCTACTGGGAAATCATCTATTGATCTGACTGCAGTAGGCCGGTGTGCCAAAAATACAACAAATAAATGCTATTTAGCTAACTCTGTTACTCTGATTAGTGGTTTTAACTAATTTAGTCAAACAATCTTGACAGATCCGACTAACCTGCCATCTACTGCTAATTTCAGAAAATACTGCATTTTTTATTTCTTCATTTTTTTTCCCTTCAAATATTTGTCACTGATTAAATACACTGAACTTTCATCTCGTTTTGCTGAAAGTAAACCAATGAATGCATCAGTGTTTTTCGCTTTCGTTATACATTTAGAAATTATTGTGAAATGCTAAACATCAGATCTAAATGGCTAAACTTAAGACAGCAACAACTGGCAAAACAAACACCGAGCGCCGGCCTGGTTAGCCGAGTGGTTACCGTAACCGCCCTCCAGCTACGAGAATGCGGGTTTGAATCCCGCTAGGCATTTGGATGTTTGCGATTGTCCTACAGACCAATTACCATATGTACTGTTATTACCTGTGTCCTGGGCTCAGTATGACCTTTGATATCTTTGCCATAAAAATCAAAAAAAAAAAAAAAAGAGCCGAAAAACCAAGTTTGCGGGAGGAAAGAACAGCACCACCTCTTGGTTAACATTAGCAGCATAAATTCCGGATGTTGTTTCATTCTTTAGTCAACAACATCCATGACACGTGACTCAAGTAAAAAAAAAAAATCCACATGAGCGCTTGACACACACACATACGGAGAAAGTAACTTGGATTCGTAGAAACCTAATTAAAACTACGATAGTATAGTTAATCCTACCTAAATAATCTTCCGTTTTGTCTAATTTGCGGCATGAAAAAACCGTATGAGTATTTTCGTATGCGGCGTGAGTTTCCGTAAGGAGACGAAGCCTCCCATCCCCTTGTGATAGCTAACTCACTTTCAGATGGAAGCCGTTATAAAGATTTTTCGCGCCCTGGACAAAGTTGAACCGAGATTTTCTTTTTCCAACCAAACGGCATCGTCGATACCAATTTAGTAATGCATATATATATATATGTGTGTGTGTGTGTGTGTGTGTGTGTGTGTGTGTGTGTGTGTGTGTGTGTATGTAGCATTATAATATACATATTTTCCAATTCGAATAAAATATCGAATTAGAAAAAAAAAAAAAAAAACAGATGTCGAAAATATATAACACAATATATACGGTAATGAATTTCTTTCCTTTTTTTATATTTTAAGTACATATACATTTTATTGGGATTCTTAAACTTTAGAAAAAATGACATTCTAATTTTAAATAAAATTATTTATATTTCAAAATACTTATATTAAATACATCATTTTTATTTCGTATACAGTCGTCAGAGGGGAACATATTCTCAGTAATAAGTTATAAAGACAGTAATACTAGAATATAAAGTAAAGAAAAAAAAACTGACGTGAGATCATACTTCACCCGATCCGGCATTAATAAACTTGACCAATGCTCTCGTATTCAAAATCAACGTACTCCATGATGCCCATGCTTTGTTTTTATCAAGAGCAGAAGAAGCTTACTCATTAGATCCACTCACTTCGTTCTTCGAACAAGCATCTTCCTTGGGTTTTCACCAAGCATTGCAAGCAGTAGCTCTTCAGAGAGATCATCAAAAATTTCCTCTTATTCTCCAATTCCTGACGTATATTCAATTACTAGTTCTAAAGCTATTTTCTTTGGAAAGTAGGTTAGTCAAAATAATAAGTCTGTTTTATGGCAAACAACTTCAAACAAATTACTCTTGCGTTTTCACAGATGACAAGGAGGAGGCAAGATGGAGGCTGGAGGCAAAACTTCCTTTTGGTCTGTCGATTAGATTTAACCCTTTGACGTATAATTTTTCTAGCAAAACTGATTCATCAACTTCTCGAAGTCCGTTGTGTAAGCAAGTCGCCAGTGTATCCATTACTTACCCATCGTCGAATTTGCTTTGAAATAGTCTGGTAGGTAATTAGCCGGTAAACTGATTTTTTTGCTTCAAAATCGGTTTGATTCCCTTCGATTGTCTTCTAATAACCAAAGGATACGTCGACACCAATGTAGAACACCCATATTGACGAAGAAAGTGAACCTGGGAACAACTTCCTGTATTTTGTGATTCCTCTTTGAAGTACGTCCCCGCTGGGTTCATGCAGCTGTTAAATGTTTCACGGATGTTGCTTTAGCTCCCGTTATTGATTTTCTCACTTACACTAGTGCAAATAATTGATAAGCAGAGCGCGCGCGCACACACACACACACACACAAGTACGTTAGATGTTATTAATTTTTTCTTTCTTTCTTCGTCCTTTTACCTAAGAAAATACGCCAAATTGGAGAAGCTCTGTATACGTGTTTCCCTTAACTGCCACCGAAGTCGCTTTCTTCACTTACGAAATAAACATTCATTTAAGCTGTTGTCTTAGCAACCGCTTCACACAACTGAATTTATTGTTGCTATTGCTCACGTGGTTAAATGATGAATGATCATTAGCCGAATGGAATCTCGTCTTGTGCTGTAGGTGTTTGACCAACCTTCTTTCATCGAGGGGCGGGTAAGGAGTTGTTTTCGCCACGAATTTTCTTCGTGCTGTTTGCCTTAATAGGTCCCACAAAAGGCCACTGGCTAAGAGTAGTGAACGGAGTGTTGCCTTTCTTTTATAGCTTGCTAAAGCATGGTAAACACGCTGCCCGTACGGTGGACTAAAATTTCATGGTGTTTATCCTCGTCGATCTGGTCGTTGAAAGCACTCCCCCCCCCCACCATAATAAATCACTTCGGGCACAAAGACGTCTAGGAAAGAGTAAATATTTCAGTAGTTTCCTTAGCGCTATTTTCATTATGACTTGGTCAATGCTTTTCGTTCAGTCTGGTCTGTCTTCGTATAATAAGGAATAAAAAGCAGACATATATATAAGAGAAACAGCTATTACTATTATGAAAGTGTTCAATATTGTGCAAAAGAATCGTGTGGTTACTTTTAGAGAAATGTTTTATGTTTTGTTCGTTGAAAATGTGATGAATAATCCTCTGCCATTGGCGTTACGATTTGTAATGGAGCGATTTGATACACAGTTCCTATTTCATTCATGTTTTGTTTTTGCATTTTAATCTTTCTTCTAATGTTTTATCAGGTAGGCTGCAAACGTCATATATTATTCCTTTTTCCTAAAAATTATCGAATTATTATTACTGTTTTTTTATTAATGTTTGCCTTTTTATAGTAGCAAGCTACATTCATAGCTGGTTTCAATGCTACCTAGAAGCTTGACGTTCATTAGGAAATGAATGATCAAATGTTCATTTCAAATCGAAACCATCCTTGGCTTCCCCCTGCTATAAACACACGAGAGATTCTTCTCCATAGCTCAGTCCGTTTCGACGAATCTGTTTGATAGGAAAGACTAGGGGGATTCTTATCCCGTCTAGGACACGAAGGACCTTTATCAAGACTTTTCAGATGAAGGTGGGTTAACCAGTTTCATATCCAAGAAACTAGTATTTTTTCAAGAAAACCAGTCAGGTTTTCTTGATCGCGGTAGCACTCAAGCAATCTAAATATAACGTACGTCATATTTAGACATGACGTACGTTATCCTATCATTTGATTTGCGAAAGCCAATCTGGACAGATTATAGACTTTAAGAGCCTATGACTACTGCGCATTATTATCATTATTATTAAAGCACCTGAAAATCCTCTCTCTCGCGCACACGCATACAGAGCTGATGATCACAATACTGATGTAGAAGACAGCTAAGAGGATTCATGTCTGATCCTCCTTCCATTAATATGAGTGTGTACTTCTGTTTGGAAATATCAGCACACCAATAAATTCACGCCTTTAATTCTCTCTCTCTTTTAAGTTATCCATAATAATTTTCTCAATTTTTTTCCCGGTATAATGAATTAGGCAAGACGGGCGCGCACACGCACATACTGAACAACACGTATAACAAACTATAAAGATGGACATTAAGTTATATAGAAATGGTTCATATGGCTATATCATAGGTGATAGTATGGCTGTCTTTTTTTTGAGATGCTTTATTAATTATTTTTCTTATTCCACTATATTCTTTCTATCACTCTTCGCGTTTTTATTATTTTTATGCTCTTTTTGCCTTTGGATATTCTTTATTGCATGTAGGTTTATTAATTATTTTTGCGGAAGCCTCGTCGGTGATGTTTGTGCAGTGTTTTTGTTTTTGTAGTATCTCATCTCATCTTCACGTAATAAGTCTTATACTTATTTCATAACTGTTGTAATAGCTGACATCTGTATTTACACTATGGTTTCGCTCAGGAAATTTTTTATTTTCACTTACGTGATCATTTAAACGACCTCAGGCTGTTTTAAAATCATGTTCGTTGCTTTTATTTCGATATCCTAGTTACATTCATTAAAATTGAAAATATATTAATTAAATGGTGTTTTTTTTTGTTTCATTAATTTTCTTTTGAATATAAATATGGAAGAAGAGATTGAGAGAGAAAATTAAAAATACGATTCTGTTTTCTTAATAGCATTACCAACGACAAAGGAAGAACATATCCGATCTTTCGTTTTTTTTTTTCAATTTCACAATAGATTCAAAATTATATTATGTTTAGTATTTACATGTGTTTCATGGCATTGACGAACACCAGGTGTCTCTGCTTGACTTCAGTGTCTTCATAGACTGAACTCCAGAAACTTATCTTTTGTTGAAACCGACCGAACGAAGGAAGCTTTACTTCGAATATTGAACTATTTATAACTCAAGATATAAAAGAGAGGACCCTTTGTCGGAGGAAGAACCCCTTTGTCGTCAGTATTACCGTCACAATGGGAATGATTGTTTACAAAACCCAAATAAACTGGGTTTAAGTGGTCGGAGGTTTTTTTTTTTTATTGTAAAGTAATAGCCAACTAATTTCGCGACTTGATTGTCGGCTTCGTAGCATACAGGTTGACAAAACAGCTTAAAAGATCGAAAAAACAATATAAGGATATCAGGTTAAAACATAAGCGAATGTTAAATATCATCTAAGATTTAAATAAAGCACGCTACACCAAACGCATGGAGCGTGTATGTTATCAGTCATTGTTATACTTGTACGTTTTATAATTGGCAGCAAAATTGAACTCCGATGTGTTGAGTGATCTTATGAGACTTTTCCAGTTTATAGAAAGCATTTTTATCCTTCAGTGATCTTAACAAGTTGCGGATTGTCTTTATGGGTTTAAAAGCCACTCGGATCTCATAAGGTTTGAGCATTTTAGCAATTTTCTGTGAAACAGTCCCAGCAAAAGGAATGGAAATTGAAGATCTGTAGTAGTTTTCTTGAGTTTGTTGTTGGAAGGGGTTAAAGAAAGAATCTTATTTACGAAATGTTTTGAATAGCCATTGTTTGTTCGAGTTTTCGAAGATGAGGTCTAGTTCATCTTTTAAAGTTTTGTCATCTCTTGTGATGTAAATTGCTCTCTTTTCCAAATGTGTATAATACTCAACTTTGGTGAAATGGGATGCGATGAAAACAAATGCAGGTAACTGCCAGTGTGGGTCGGTGGTTTGTGGTAAACATTTAGGTGAATATTCTCATACGTTTGTTTTGTGATTAGGACGTCTAAAAACGGTAATTTTCTTTCCCTTTCGAGTTCTAAGGTAAACTTAATGTTTTGATGAAATGAGTTTATTTTAAAAATTGTAATAGTTCCCATCGACGTATCTCCACCATGATGATGATTTTGGATCTAATTGTTCGAACTTCTCCATAAACAAGTCAGCACATGGAGGAGATAGAAGGCTACCCATCGCAAGACCCGATAGTTATTTAGAGATCTTTCTATTCCATTTGAAGTAGTTTGAAGTGAGACTTAAAAGATGAGCAATATCTTGAGGAAATAGATTGTCTATGATGGTTATGACTTCATCTACTAGGACGTTGGTAAACAAGGACACAACATCCAGGCTAGCAAGAATATCTGTTTCTAAAATGGAGATGTTTCTTAGCTTCTCAATGAAATGTTGTGTATTTCTAATATATGTGTCCTTATTACGAATATGTGCTTTCAGAAGATACGTTAGATGTTTTGATAGTAGGTAGGTAGGAGAGTTTATCCCATCTACTATTGAACGAAGAGGTATTCCTGTTTTGTGAACTTTTGGTGAGCCATATAATGAGTGTTAACGAATAAAGAATATGATGGTTATATATGTTTCAGAATTATCGTCCATGTTAGTCAAGCATTCAGCAATAAATGATATTATGCTGAGTGTTCTTTAAGAAAAAGAAAGAAAACTGAAATTACTTTATTGTATAAACGAGCACAGTTATTATTGCTCACGTTTATGGAAAGAAAATAAAATTTCCTTGGAATTTAAACTAGTAAGTAAGACGATTTCAGTTAATGGAAATTAATGCATTAATATTTTAAAGCGAAGAAGAGAAAACATTCATGATTCTCAACAAATCATTAATAAAAGAATAACAATATTAATTATACATTTAATTAAATTAAGTTTATAAATTATTTTGCAATAAAATCTTCTAAAATGAAAAAAAAATATAATACACCTTTTTTTAAAAAAACAAAGCAGAATAGTTAAGTTACTGCACAAAATGAAAATGTTGGTAGGTCGATAAATCGACCGTGATTAATACCCTTGGAGGGTAATGGATGGCAATGCTGTAGCCAATGAAGTTCCAACTGAGGCTCGGCTATTGCTGTTACCCTGCTGCCATGATCAGAGCCTTAATAGCTCAATTACACTTTATACCTACACTGTCCTCTACAGATAACGGGGAAGATAAAAAGCATTCTTGCTTCGCCCCTTTAAGCCAGTCCTTATAAGGAAAATGTTGTTCATATTCTTCATAAAAGGACGTAACAATATTATGTGTCAGACAAACACAACTCATTCCAGTACCTAACAAAACACTTCTATTAAATAATTTAATGGCACATTTTTCAAACGACAATAAAAATACGCGCTGATTACTGTTTAAGCAGAATCTACTGTTGCTATGGTAACCTCTAAGTATGACGTCACATCTGCACGACTCAACAGTAAATAATAACTTGTTTTATTATATAGAGATAGAAATGTTTGTCGTTCAGGAAAATTCTTTTATTCAGTAGTTACTATAACTGAAGAAAGCATTCTATTCTTTTTTACTTTTAATTAAATATACCAGTGTTTTTTCAATGGCGTATTCTGTTATTTGTTCGCTATAAAAAAGTCATATGATTCTTGTTTCTTCTACTTTCATCAAGTTTATACTTTGAACTTGTTCTTTTTATGGTCTCTTCCATTATCTTTCTCGTTTTTATTACACAACATTTAGTGTTATAAATTTCTTTAATGCTTAGTCTTAGGCAGTAGAGGCATTCCCTCCCTCTCTCCTCGGAAACTTGTATTTTTCCTTGATTTACCAATTGCAAAGGAAATTCCCACCATCGTATACGAAGCTTCACGTGGTAGCCACCAAAATATTTCATAATAGTAATCACTTCAATGTCACCCAAGAAACTATTTTTTTAACTTAGAAACAAAGACTTAGGCGCATTACTCGATCTTTATTTTTTGGAAACTTAAAGTAACATCTAATCGTGTGTGAATGACGTCATTTCCTGTTTCGAAACGTGGGGATTTGAGCACGTATCGATGATGCGTATAAATTGACGAGAAAATAGGAAGAAAACCATCATTTCAACATCGCTAAATAAAGCGAGATTGAAGTCATTATTTTCAAATCCCAAATGCGTTTAGCTAAAAAAAAAAAAAAAAAAAACACTACCCAGTATAGAATGAATAAAAATGACAGGGAAGAATATGAGCCTCAGCGTTACAGAATAAAAATATTTCAGCAATATGTTTATCAGAGATTATATAGAGGTATATCGAAAATATATATACAAACGATCAAAATTAAAGTATTCCTGTTTAAGGCCTTGTGGAGTGCCACCCAGTGATCCAAATGCTGCGAAAATTCGCAGAAATATTTTGTGCGTCATGCGGGGGCGATATCTGATTTAAAAATAAAAAACAAAGTTCAAAAGTGACCACCAGGAGACATGGTAACCGAATTTACGGAATTTGCATATCACACAACTCGGTACGTGCCAAAAGGGTTTAAAAAGATGGACACGGGATTTTTCTCTTCATTCTGGTTGTTAATTCTGTCCACAGTGATGGCACTAACCTTGCCCCAACGTGCTCCGCTCGTGAAGATATACTACGTAAACAATTGTAAAGCTGTTACTGCACTCTGCGAATTTCGTCTCCTGAACAAATGTCGACGAGGTCCACTATCTCCATGCGCTCCGAGATGAATGATTAGTCGTTTTGAAGAAATGGGATCGTTGGGAATTAGACCTGGCAGAGGTCGCAAACCAATCAGTTCACAACAAGTGAATGATGTTTCTACTTCCGTTGTGGAAAAGTCCATGAATAACAGCGATGGTTCCTGCAGTGCAAATACAACTGTTTGGAAAATTCTGCGGAGATTCTACATTTCTTCCCATTCAAGTTAACCAGAATTTCAAAGAAAGTCGACTGACATTCGCTTCAATATTTCTTGCTCGAGTGGAGTTGGACCCTGCATGACCGTGGATGATTTTGTGGGGAGATGAGGCTAACTTTCACAGGAACGGAGCTGTGAACACCCACAATTGCAGGTATGGGCTATGCAAAACCCGCATGAAATCCAACAAATTCCTTTGCATTCACCTAAATGATGAGATTCGTTTATCATCGGTCCATTCTTCTTTAAGGATATTCGCCAGTCGGTCTTGTGACCTGCTCAGTTACTGCGGAGAGATTTCGCGATATGATAAACAATTTTGTTGTGCCACAACTACAGTAGCGCCTGTGCATGAATTCAATCATTTGCGGCCCCTCCACACATCAGTCGACCCGAACAGGAGGTTCTTCAAGAACATTTCACGGAATGATTAGCCGTGCGTTTGACACTGTATGGCCGCCTCGCTCACCTGATCTGACCTCCCCCCCCCCTTTGACTTCTGGCTCGGGAGATTTCTCAAAGAGGATTTATCGGGATCGTCCTGATAACTTGCCAGCGCTGAAAGGCAGCATGTGCGCAGCATCTGTCCCGACCAGCTGCGCTCTGTCGTTGAACCTAGTTTGCAAAGGATGCAGTTTGTGGCATACCGTTCAATTAGCACGCACATTGAACGGTACAGCTCGTGAATGCATAACAACACTGAATAAAAACGTGTTATTTATACTTGAGTCGCCTTCTTACACCCACAGAAACATTACATCTACATTACAAAGCTCATCTGGTGGTGAAGTTTGGAACGTTTTTTTTTTTTTTTTTTTTTTTTTTTTTTTTTTTTTTTTTCAAATATCGCTTCTGTATGACGCACAATGTACTCCTGCAATGTACTTCGCAGCATTTGGATCACTGGATGGCGCTTCACAAGGCTTTAAACAGAGATACTTTAATTTTGATCAAACTCTCTCTTTTTATATACAGGGTGTTCGGGATAAATTTGACATATTTATAATTAATTACATTTTTCCGTAAGTTACATGTATTAACACACACACACACACACACACACACACACACACACACACACACACACACACACACACTGCTTGGAAGGAAGTCAACGGACACTCTCTGGGGCAAGGTGCATCATGCCATATAACTAGTCACGAGATTGTAGCCAGTATAAATTTGAGGAATATGATTCTACCAAGCCGGTGCAACTTTGTCCGAGCGGAATGGCCACGAGAATGAACTGGCGGAGTTTGAAAGCGGCATTGTGATAGGATGCCATATGCAGACCAATCTGTTCGGTTGATTATTGACAAATTAGGTCAACCCGGTCAATAATCAGTGATACCATACTCGAAGCGCAGGGAATCAACCGCAAGGGTTGATTCCCTGCGGGCTGTCTACTGTGGGCTGCCCACAGTAGACAGCCCACCTAACGTGACCGTAGGGTGCTACGAAGGATAATATGTAAAAACTGACACGTTGAATGCGGAATTCTGGCCATTGACTGTAACATCCATCTGCAAAAAAACATTCATAACCGATGCTCCCAAAATGGGTTTCCATGGTAGGACCACAGTGTTCCAGTCGCACATTACCGGACATAACATGAAAGTTTTATACACTTGTACAGTAGGACGTGGAAAGTTGGAAAACTGTGTTATGGAGTAGCGACAAATCACGCTACACTGTGTACCGAGCAGATGGACTGGTGTCGATGTGATGGATGCCCGGTGAATGTTTCTTACCAGAATGCGTAACTTCAACTATGAAATTCGGAGGTGACGAATGATTTGGCCCCAGACCTGTGTTTGTGGTGCCCCAAACATTGAACTCCGAGAGGTACCTGAACATTCTGTACAATGCAATGCTGCCTAGTTTGTGGCGTTTCTACGGAACTAACCATTGTCTCTTTCAGCAAGACAATGCACCGTGTCATAAGGCTGTTGATGCTGTAATTGCGTTGTTTGTGGACATAAATGTCACCACACTTGACGGGCATCCACAGAGCCCTGAATCCTGCAGAACGTATGTGGGATGAACTGGACAGTCGGGTGAGATCAAGTCACGTCTACCCCTCGACAGTGCAGGACCTCATTACATGCCGACAGGAAGAATGGATGGTATCCGGTGACTTCTTTCCAAGCAGTGTGTGTGCGTGCGTGTATTCGTGGTATGATCGATCCCTCTCCTCATCTCTCTCTCTCTTCGAATTTCATCAACATCACAGGCGTGTCTCAGGATTCCATTCTATCTCCTACCCTATTCCTTCTCAAAATGATATTTTATTCATAGGCCAATAATCCTCTTCATGGTTATGTCGATCATGGTACCTTCCATTCCTTTTATTTATTTGACAAGCTATTCAATACAGGAACATCAGAAGATTCGAAATCATCTACAACGAATGGCTTAAAGACAGATCCTCAAACTATTCTTTAAAATGGATGTGACCAGAATTAAATCACCTTCAGTCTCAGTAACAAAATACTCCTGTATCTTCATGCAAAAATCATCTCAATGCAATTTCTCTTTCTCTGAATAACACACCGATTACGATAGGGAACCCCTGATTTTTTTTTTTTTCGGACTGACATCTAATTTTTCTTGGCACAATCACATCACAGTTCTGTTACCTCTAAAACCCTTGTTATCCAAATCCCAAATTCATGTATTCTTAGAGTACCGCTCGCAAAAGGCACACCAAGAATTTTCCTAAAAATTTTGATGAATCATGAACAGTAGTTGTTCAACATCCTTTTTACACAGTCCAATTACAAATTAACTGGTACTTCATCTAATTTTTCTCTTTTATTCCATCTTTTTCTGTACTCTGAAACGGCTTTATCAATAAGTGTTCCTTACAATTACTCTGAAAATTATCTTTTCAAGAAAAATATCGAAAAGTTCCTGATATGAAAACTGTGTTTTTTCTGGAACTCAGATCTTACTATGAATTCGTTGCTTAACGTATGATATCACAGTCTACAAAATTTACACACTTTGATATTTTCATCATCTCATTCCACTTGAAACTACCAATAAATTATTAAAATTCTGAGGTTCAAAAACTGGATATTGAAACAAATACATATTGTAAAAGATCATGTTTTAAAAACATCGTTTTAAATATATCACAGAAATATACCCGAAATTAACTCGAAAATTCTTTGTTAACAAAAAAAAAATTCGGTTTTGCATCCTATTATACTAATCATTAATAAAAAATTTATTGGTGTTTTTGAACATTAATGTGTTTTCTTTAAAATATTTCTTTCTTTTAAATTATCAGTAAATTTTTAATATTATATCTAATTTTCCATTAGATTTTATATCAATTATATTTTTTAATTGTAAAAAAAAAACAATGTCGCAATGTTCCTATCCTGAATAGTGTTTATCCACCCCATGTATTTTACCCAAGAAACTGATAGAATTTCGGTATCCATTCTTGTTCACTCTTTACCTTGATTTTTCTTCAAGAAAAGACATCCAAAAAATAACTTGTTAACACTTGTTAACATCCAAAAATAATTTTGGATGTTAACAAGTCCCCAATTTCCAATTATATATGGTTTTGTCGATAGGTTATATTTTGTTATAGGTTGACAAATCGTAAACTATTTTTTTTTCTTCGATGAAGTCTCACTTTTTATCTTTCCCTTAATAAGTTCGGTTCAATGACCTATCACAACCAAATAAACATCCCTTGATAGGATCTTAATGCTACAATAGCGGCTATTAACATTCTCTTTAAATGCACGTGTTCTCAGGTCGATTTTCCTGTTTTGTGTGTTTAAAGTGTTTTTCTCTTACTCATCTCAGCAGTGATCGTTATCAACAATATCCTCAATAAGATTTCTAATAAATTTTCTATTATTTTATCTATGACTTTAGTAAAGATTAGCTGGCTTTATAATTGTCCACTGTAGGCAATGAATAACCCTTTGCCAACTTCCAATCAGAAAGTACTTTTTCCTGTCTCGGTGTCTCGTTGCAGACGATCATAAGTAGACTGATTAACCCTTACGTATATTTACTATTAAATGAATTATAACGTGCTACCTTCAACTGTATTAACTGCCAAATGATTTAAGATATCAACAACTTCCTCTCATGCTGCGACTTTTATCATGCTCACAAAATTTAAATTCTGTTCCAGTTAGTATTAATTCCCTTTTCCAAAGTCAAAGGAATTGACACTAAGGGGTGTTATGAATTCACAAATACGTCAACTTATGCGTCTTAACGGGTTCAGTAGATCGCTTCAACAATTTATTACCAACTGTATTATCAGCGAGAGTTCAGTGGTGTAGGCGAAGCCCTTTGATCGGAAATATCTGGGTTCGATTCTCATCAGTGGCGTGAGGAAATTTTATCTCGTCTCTTTCGACTAACACCTTTAGTTTCATACGGAGGTAGGGTTTTTTCGACCCGCAAAATCTGGTTTTTCGTCCCCCAGAACAGGCAAACTGGCCCCGTTAACACACACACACACACACGCGGATTTACAGTCACTTATACTTACGATAATATGTGGAAGAGATGTGGAAGGCTCCTCGTCACATGTCGCTATGCCCTTAGTAAACCATGAGTCGTCCCATCATGGTAGCCAACCTCCTGGATAGGAGATGACACACGAATGGGATTGGGTATCAGCTCTTTCATTCTTCCAGTTCCATTCGTGTGTCATCTCCTATAATACCACTCTTCTTTTCTTTATCTCGTTAAGTAACTGTCCCATAATATTATTAGTGCTTCCTCCACTGCGGTAACATACTCCGGTCCTCAACTGCACACACTCCATGCTTATAATACACTGTATTATTATCAAACAACCGCGGTCCCGAGTAGAAATTCAATGTAGCATTGATCTGATAGTCGAAATCTTCCCCAATAAGCAATACATTATCCAGTCTTTTGTCCAATTTCTTACAAAAATATAATTAATTACCATTATGCATTTCGCTATTGAGAATGATGTTAATTCAAGACTCAAAATCGGCTTAATTTCTATTCTGGATTATATAAACTGAATGAGTTTATTAATTAAAGTTCTTGTAACTGTGAATAAGAACTCAGCGCATTCAAGATACGTCTTAATGTTAATTTGTTGTTATTTTTAATGCAAACACCCTTATTACTTGAAATAACCTTCATGTCTACAACAATCATAAATTTCTTTAGGTGTCATTTCCAAGAAGGTTACGGATTTTTTTTTTTGTGGCCTTACATACCTAAATATATCGACCAGTATTTAGTTAAATAACATCGCCACTAACCCATTTCCTATTCCTTGTCACTGCTCTGATGATCGATTCTTCGTTGTCAAACCTGGAAATTATATTAAGAAAATCACCTGATGTTTAGCAATTAAATAGGTGTCAAAGGTCATCGTGTTATACTTTAAGCCACCTCCAATTTTAAATCATTCGTTATCGCTTAATACATCTAGAAATTCTTTCGGTTTCCTTGGAAATAGCTTTATTCAAATCATTTACTGTAGTCCAGCAAACACACACTCGAGTAGCATTCCTGGGATCTAAACTGCATAAAATATTCCTTCCATGTCTTACCATAGAATGTTATAAAGTGTAATTTTAGCACAAACTTAGTCCAGTCCCCAATCAAACAGCAAAATATATTCAAATCAAAAAGATTTTCAAAGAATTTGAATCTAGGTCAAGCGAAAGAAAAATGTAAATATTTCTTGAAACGTATTGAAAGACTTAAGTTCAAATTAGAATAAAATTAAGTTCTATTTCACTGATTGTATATATTTTTGCTTAACTACTAAAGGTTTTTGCATATCCGCTACATCCACATTAGTAAGTGCTACACTAAAATTTATTATTAGTGTAGCACATACTATACTAATGTGAATTCAATGAAATGAATTGATAATTAAACATTATATAAAATCTAAATAGGTGTGCGAAATATTATTTATACTAGGAGAAGAGATACATTTACAAAATATAAATATAATTAAAAAAACGTGAACCAGTCACCATTTGGGATATTCTTAAATGTTTAATTTACTCAATAAAATTAAAAAAAAAAGTCAAATATAATGCAATGCCAATATAATCGTATTAGTTACGTTCATGCAAAGCCTATCAGAAGATTTGCAGAGTAACTAACTTAGCATTTATGAAAATACCAAAAAAAAAAAAAACCCTCTAAGAGTCTTCTATTGAGAAAGATATCAAAACAAAAAAAGACATCAAAAAAGAATTTAAGAAAAGCGTGGGAAGAAGGAGATTAAAGCACATAAAAAAGACGCAGTTTAAGATGAAATTAAGAAGACAGATGACCAAGATTAAGAGGGAAGTGAACACGCAGATGTTATGGATAAGTGAATTAGAACCAAACCCTGTGGATGAGCATTTATTAATGGATCGTGTAAATGTCATCCCACTGCCATCGGGAAGGCAATTTGTTATCGGCTGCGTGCCCCTCCTATGACTAGCTGGCTATTCTTGGAATCCACCCACTCAACACTGCTCTCTCTATATATATTTCAATGATATGACACGATGATTCTATAAGTTTTATATCCGTGTCGGGTTAGTGATTTAGTCTTGCTTCTTTTCACCTTTGCTAGTCATGAAATGTGCGCTTTCTCAGCACGAGAATGTCAAGATATTTGTTAAGTTTGTCCTTACCACGCCTACAGAAAAGTGAAAAAAAAAAATGTTTCGAGGTCGCGGTTTTTTTTTTTTTATGAAAGTTGTGTGGTAGATATAATTGGGAGGCTTCGCGTTTTGTTTCATATTCCAATTTTCAAATTGAAGCATTACACAATAATTGTTTTAGAAAAATAAGGGAAAAAAAAAACTGCCATTTATCCTTATAAGGACTGGCTTAAAGGGGCGAAGCAAGAATGCTTTTCATCTTCCCCGTTATCTGTAGAGGACAGTGTAGGTATATATATAAGGTGTTATTGAGCTATTAAAGCTCTGATCATGGCAGGAGAGTAACAGCAATAGCCGAGCCTCGGTTAAAACTTCATTGGCTACAGCATTGCCATCCATTACCCTCCAAGAGTATTGGATTGAATGAAACCCCAAAATCCTGGTAGTTTCATTCCAGCCAATTATTTTTAAATTATATCAGATAGTTTAAGGTGTCCTTTTAAAGATTATTCCTTGTCAACATTTTAATAACTAATACAAAAATATTTATTCTTTAGAAAAATAAGGGAAAAAAAAGTTTAAGACCTACATTATAGTAGGTCTTAAACCTACTATAATGTGAATCAACATACTTTTATCACTGTAGTAAACAATTCTCTCTTTTGAGAAATGAAATTTTGAATATAAACAGAAAGTTGCAAATTTCATTCTATCTATACATAAATCCACAAAAATCATGTATTTAATGTATCTTTAATTTTCTATTGTCTTGACTTAGTATGATTCAAGAAAGCTACCTCTTAGATGAATGTTGATTCTTAGATAATAAATGAAATATGTAAACTATAAGATACTAATAAAACAATATAAAAAAGATTTTAGTTTAATGATACAATTGAGAATTTCATTAAATAACTGCAAAAAACATTTTTATATATATAAATTAACAGATTAATTGGCATTTTCATCTTGCTTTTGATTTTTTTGTGTGGCTGGACAGAATCGACCGTGAGATGCGGTGATTAATACCCTTGGACGGTAATGGATGACAATGCTGTACCAATTAAGTTTAACTGAGGTTCGGCTGTTGCTGTTACCCCACTGGGTGCACAGAGATTCGAGAGATTGAGTTCGCTCTCTTAAGGTTTTTGCCTTAAGGGACCAATTTGAGTCTCCGGGGAAAATGTTCTCCGGCACGGCCCGCTGAGGGGTTTTGTCGGTGAATGATTTTTTTCGGAATATGAGCGGTTCTGCTCGGTGGTGGTGTGTGGGTGGAAGGCCAACGCTAAGATGGATGGTCTTTCGCCCACGATTGAGTGGCCTAGGGATCGTCCGAATTTTTAGAGACGGCTTTACCTTTACATTTACATATGGCGGTGATTAATACCCTTGGAGGGTAACGAATGACAATGCTGTTGCCAATGAAGCTCTAACTGAGCCTCGGCTATTGCTGTTACCCTCCTGCCATGATCAGAGCTTGCATAGCTCAATAACACCTTATCCCTACACTGTCCTCTACAGATAACGGGGAAGATGAAAAGCATTCTTGCTTCGCCCCTTTAAGTCAGTCCTTATAAGGACTTTTGATTTTGTGGTCAGGAATTTAATGGACTCTGAGATGCGGTGATTAATTAATACCCTTGGAGGGTAATGGATGGCGATGCTGTAGCCAAAAAAGTTCTAACTGAGGCTCGGCTATTGCTGTTACCTTCTTGCCATGATCAGAGCTTTAATAGCTCAATAACACCTTATCCCTACACTGTCCTCTACAGATAACGGGGAAGATGAAAAGCATTCTTGCTTCGCCCCTTTAAGCCCGGACTTTTGATTTTGTAATGTAATATAATTATATAGTTCATTTTTTAAATTCCGGTTTTATAATCTTCATAAATAAAAATATTAATAATTTAATAAATTCATTAATAATTTAATAAATGTACTCGTTCTTAACCTTGTATCTAAACAAAGTAATTAAATTCTTGCTTCTTGGCAAAGTATTTTTCTCTAGTACTGCTAGATGATATTAATTTCATAACTTTAACCGCACAGACAGTTTTGAGATTTCATTGAATGTACGTCATTTTACATCATCAAATATATATGATTCTCGGAACATTCTAGCTAGCTGGTTTCAGGTTTTTCATTCTGAATAACATGCAAATTAGGCAAAGAACACACTTATTTTGCGGACGGTACACTCACCGCATATCCTTGTTTTGATGTAATGTGAATCAACCAATCCGAGAGTAATTACATGAATTGTTTAAAAGACTTGATTGGAATTCCGTCTAGAATGCAAAGAACCTTTTTAAGGGCTTTTCATCTGAAGATCAGTTCACCGATCTCATTTGGAGGTCGAATATTTTAGTATTATGAACGGGGATTTCCGAAACGTAAGGTAATGCATTTATTCTCTCTCGAGGATGTTTAAAATATAGGAAGTTGAAATTGTACACCAAGAAATAAGTGAACATGCACTATTTCTCCACAAAGTCTCCAAATTTATTGATGATCTTGTCCTAACGATAGATCAGTTTATCAATACCATTACTAAAGAAGTCCGTGCCTACACCCAGTAAACAACATCGCACCGCCTAATGAACTTCCTCATCCGTAGGGAAATGCTTTCCAGAAAGATGTTTCTTGGGGGAGGGGACGAACAAAGTCTGAAGGCGCTAAGTTTGGGCTGTAGGGTGGATGTGGCAAATTTTTCAACGATTACAGCACAACCACTCACGAATGGTGTGTGTGTGTGTGTGTGTGTGTGTGTGGAGTAGCGTTGTCGTGCACCAAAATCACGCCTGTCTGAAGTCCTGGTCTTTTGCATCGAATGTTGGCTTCCAGTTTGTCCAACGTTACACAGTAAAGCTCTGCATTGATTGTTCCTCTCTGGATCGCAACAGAATCTCCAGACACATCCCCATGCGTGTTGCCTTGTGCTTCTCTGACAATTGGTGACTTACTCAAGTTCATTAGTAGTGAAATTTCACGCAGTTTCGCTTGTCAGTGTTCAAGATCGATGTCTTTAATGCGTGAAATGTTGTCTTCTGTCTTGCTCGATGAAGGACTGTCCGCCCGATTAAATTCATTGCACCAAAAACACACCTGCTTCTTTGAAATCCATACACAACAATCAGTTCACGGTGAATGGCACCTGGTGAAAATACGAATAACTTCACAGACCACACTCGGACCACACTTTGGACCACACTCGGACGTTAGCCGCCATCTTGCAACAGAAATTAGTTGTCAGGCGACAGTTGCGCCACACTACAACGGCGTTCTTTTTGAGCATTAGTAACGAGTTGATCTGTCCATCGAGTTTTATCTCATTCCCTTTCACCATTATTAAGAAAAAAAAAAATTTGTTACCTTACTTTTCGGAAACCTCTCGTATGTATAAGCCAAAGGAGACTCCGATGGTCTACATCATAATCAATACAGTAAATAATATAATGTACAAACAAAAACATATGTACACAGCTAGAACGTTTTATATCACCATGTACTGACTTTTTTTCTAAGCTGCGTGCAAACACAGCTTATGAATATAGAAAAGAACATTCTAAGAACGTTATTAGACAGAATTTCCAGTCGCTCTTCTGCAAAATAATCACATCCGTTTCGATGCAGCGCTTTACCTTTTCGCATCTAAACAGAATCTTTTTTAATTCATATTTCTCATAACTTTTCCGAAATGTTATGTTTATAATGAAGACGAGATCCGTGTTTGCAACGAATCGATTTTTCCTTTCCTCCCATCGGTGTTTATCTACTGCCTGTTAATGGCGCCTTTTAGAATATTTATCTCTTTCATTGAGGGTGTCACGTGATAATCTCGAGTAGCGTTATCAGAACAGATTTGCTGACGCTAAATTTACATAAACTGAAAGTTAAATACAACAGAAGGCTCATCTTTTAAAGCAGCCTCAAGCTGTAAGAGTTATCTTACTGGAAAATGGAATCACTGTAGTAATTCAGCCAGCCTTTTAATACGCTTTAATAACCTAAGATGCTTTAACTCAAGACTTGACAAATCTCTTAGCATAAGACTAATATGATGTTTTAACACAAGGGTAATATAACGTTTTCACGTAAAATTAATATATGTTAAAGTCGGTATAGGACATAAGGCTAACCATGCTTTTAAACAATGCTAATGTAAAGCTTTCTCGTGTAATTAATAGAATGTTGGACGTAAATTTGATTAATATTGGTACAATGATAATATTTTGTTAATAAGACTAATATAGCGATCCTTCATAAGGCTACTAATACTTTGAAATAAGGCTAATATTAAGTTTTTTTCTCACGTAATTAAATAATGTTTTGACGTAAGGTTAATTAATATTTTGACGTGAGGTTAATTCGTGTTTTGAAGGATAATTAATGTTTTGACGTGAGGTTAATTCATGTTTTGAAGGATAATTAATGTTTTGACGTAAGGTTAAGTAATGCTTTGACATAACGGTAATGTTTTGTCAATAATGGTAATATGCTTTTAAATAAATGTCAAAAAAGAATTCTTTTAAGTATTTACATGCTTGCATATAATATAATCTATTTAAATTGTTCATATTTAGTCATAAAATATACTAATATATGTATTGATAAAAACATATGGTCTTATAACCACAAAAAGTTGCGTTTTAAATAATATAATCATTGACATACAATATTATCTTTATCTATATATATTTATAATGTGTTTTATCAATTAAGGTAATTAGCGTTTATTCATAATGCTAATATACTTAAATAAGACTAATATTTATGTTTTTCTCATGCAAGTAATAGGTTGTTTGGACGTAAAGGTAATTAATGTTTTGATATGGCTAATAAGGCTAATATAACATTTCGTCAAAAGGCTAATATAGTATTCTACCATGAGATTTTTGAACAGAACTGATGTATCAAAAGAAACTTAATAAGGTTTTCGAACAAGAATGATATAGTTTTTGTCATAAGGCTAATATAATGTTCTGCATAAGAATAATACTTTAGAAGATGGATGACATGTTGCTTTTTCACAAACGTAATATACTGTTTCGACATTCGCTAATTAATATTTGACATCTAAAACATAATCGTTCAACGTAAGGTTAATTGATAATTTTATACGACTAATTAATGTTTTCCGAGACATATATGATGTGTTGACATAGACATATACTTTGAATAACATGTTTTAAAATTAAGGCTAAGATGACTTAATGGTATAATGTTGATAAAATGGTATCATCTCGATACCATGTTAACAGCCAAGACTTTTACCTAAAACTACATCACACTAACACAAATTGTGTCTTGACAGTAATTTTAGAATAATCATCGGGATAGAGCTAATCTTGTAATGGCGCTTAGAAGAATATAGCAGGATAGTGGCTGATTTAATGGCTCTCTCTCCGTGCTTTTGTTTAAGAATATGACGTTATCTAGATGTCTTAACATAAGATAATGGTGGTCCCTTATTAAGTCATAAAATAGTTAAACGAATCATAGGCACTTAATGAGAGTTTTGACTTCGTGGGGTATTCGTTACATCGTGCATCATGTCGCTTGAAAGAAAAGGATTCAATTCTTGACGATGAAGTGAATGTGCCTTAGGGATTTGCAAGCAAAGTTTCAACAAACTCATCTCAGGCAGAACCAATAGGATTTTCGGAAACTCACCTTTGACTTTTTGCAAATCAAGAGTTGGAATGAGTTGATTTGTTGGGAATTAACGGTTGACACAACTACTATGTACTGATTGTTAATTTGCGTGTGTTCTCTAGTCAGTTTGTCTGTTCTGCTGGAAGAAAAAACGAAAACGGTGTTTAGGACTGCCATCTCATATGACACTACTCAATTCGCCTTAAGTTGAAAAATGAAAATCAAGAAAAGGATTTAATAACACACAGTCACAAATTTATTGCAGTCAAAAGGTCGATTTAGTTTGTCAGACATTTTCCAGATCAAAAATTTAAAAATAAACATAAAAAAATATAAATAAATAAACTGTCAGAAGAATGTTACCAAACTCCGGCGTATCACCGTCGGAAGAACAAGTGTCCTTTAATTAGAAAGGACCTGAGTTCTAATCCACTATATTCATACATGCTTTACCACTTAAAGACAGTTAGCCGATCTCATACGGAGATGAGATATCCTTCCTTCTTTCCACAGATGAGAATGAGAGCACCCCTCTAGTCATTATAGTATGGTAATATCCATTAGCTGGAAAGACTTGGATTCGAATTCTGTTGTAGGATTTTCCTTCCGTAAATCTAGGTTTTTAATCCCATATAATACAAATAGGTCAGAAATTCATTAATTAGGTTTATAAAGTAAACTTATCTGGTATAAAATGCTATTAGGACTAATAAGTTGACGAACGAATGGGATGAGATGGCAATCCAATGAAAGATAATTAAAAAGGCAAATTAGGACCTATTTTGATGGGTTCTTTTATGCTGTGGTGTGCACATTTGCAGGAATGCGTCGTTAATCGCAATTTCATTATCCTCGTCTAGTTATAATTTTAGAAATTAAGTAGTGATCTTAACATCGTATTATAAAGAGCATGTTAATGAGTCTTAACATACCACTGAATTTAGAGAGATGCTCTTAATTAGTCTTAACAGAGCATCATAATACTCTCACTGCCTCTTTATGCATCGACATATGTAGTCTTGATCCGTTTCAAGCTGCTACTACATAATGCATACATACACTTGAACATTCTGTTTATTTTGCTCAGAAGATTTCATGCACGAGTGCATTTTTCTTTAGGTATTCTTACGAGGTACATTTGCAAGCCAAAACACGTCGAGCGAAAATGGTCGCATTTAATTTCATGATGATTCATTTACATTGAAGGCGAACGTTTCCTGTATATCATTATCGTGGTTGGTGTTCTGCATCCCTACCAGTGAGTCTGAAGCACACAATGGTAAAGCTATCTTAATTGTCAGCTACACAAAACGTCCTGCTAAACTTCTAACAAAGTAACTTCGCTAGAGTGGGTGCTGCAATTCGCCACTTAGTTTATCATTAACAAGCTTCAGGTGATCAGGGTAATTGATTCAATAGCCTAGATGACTATGAAACATTCGCTAGTTTCACAACAAGGTATTGTAGTAAGTCAAACAATAGGATGGCAGGCCTTGTTGACGATAACAAAACTACTGACTAATTTGTTGGCTCACTATTTGCCTGTGTCCATTAGCTATAGCGATGAGTGAATAGCTCGTGATCATTTGGCTTCCACTAGAGGGAAAGATAATTTCACAATGGTCATTAGAATGTTTTACCTTTGTTAATTGTGAAGGCTCTTTATTATTTCTATCTCTCTCTCTCTCTATACGTTATTAGGATAACCAACAGCGGCGAATGTTTGCGAACTGGCTATAATATGTATGAAGGATTGTGGTGAATGTTTAAATGATAATGCACGCCGCAAGATCTTTTGCGAATTTAAGAAACATTTAGTAAAGGGTAGTTGGTGCATCGGCTTGAAGTTTTGGTTCTTCAGTAGATTTATTTGGTGCAACAGCAAATGTACTTAATTCTTCAGTAGACGCACTAAGTACATCAGCGCTAAGTGTATCTAATGATGGTCAATGGTTTCGATGTCGAAATACTTCGTAACATAGTTTGCTTTCTTTCTTTGCTGTCCAATCCTTCCTGTTTTAAGCTTACACGTAGATTCACGTCCATAGAAAGAGATGGGAAGATTTTAACTCCTAAAAACTCGGGATTTGTATTCCTCAAAACAAGAAAATTAGCTAGAAGTACATACCGATTTACAAACACAAGACATTGACATCATAAGCTTAGTCTCTTCGGCCATAAATCTGAAATAAGACCCACACCGCACCATGTCGACTTTCGAAACCCAATCCAACAGAATAGGGTAGTTCCAGTAGACTTTTTTGTTTTTCGGGGTCGTTTGTCTCTTTTGCAGGGATGAGAAACCTGCGTTTCCAGAAGAAAAAAAATCTTACACCCCCGCACGAGACCAGCCAACTTACCTTCAGTTGAATAAACCCGATAAAGGTTATTCGCAACCTAGACGGAATTCTAACCCACATCTTTCCAACCAAAGGACATTGTCTAAACCGACTGAGTTATGGGTGGTTCACGCCTTTGAATAGCCGATTAAAATTTGACGATGAAATAATTTCTTTTAAAAAAAATTCTCTGAAAGTAAAAAATACTTATAATGAAGGCAGCCTTATTGGAATGTTGAAAGATTTTATGCGTAAAAGCAAAAAATAGGAATGTTTCCTGCTGGCTTAAAAAGGATATTTCTATTCAAATTTAATTGATTTAAGATTTCATTGTGAAGCTACCGAATTTATTTTGTTCAGTTCCCACCGAACCGGTGATTGATTCGAAAGTGTGGTAGGTGAAGGGTCCACACCACTATGTCTGTTTACTCTGTCAGACGGATAACAAGTCAATAAGTCTTTTTTTATATAACGTTTTCTTCCCTCTGAGGCACGATCGTTTTTCACAACAGACTGACTACAAGAACCATCAATTTAGAAGGTAAAGCAAACCACACGCGTTTCTTGCATTCCGGGCAAGTAGCTGGCCATTTGTCACTTGCCTCTCCACACCTACTGACACCATTTTCTACGCTACTGAAACAGAGTAAGATTGTCCGTTTTTCTCCCAGTCAACTGTAGTTGAAGTGATGTTAGAGGAGAAGAAACGAATGGTCTTGTAGAAGCATCTTCACGTTGGGGAATACGGGAAGGCACTAACACTGCAGCGAGTCAAGGTCAGCATTGAAAATTAACGAAATTTTGATTTAAATGAAAAAAAAAAAGTTATGACTCCTCTTCATGTTTCTATAATCGAATTTAATCTTTGCTCATGCGTAGAAGAGTTCACACTCGAATCAGCAAATAGCTTTGCTAAAAATAATGGATTTTGGATTTTGCGATTATGGATTTTGCTGAGGCTTTTGACAGAATACAGCATGGTAGACTGTTGCTGTATAAATTGGAGAAAATTGGTTTGGGTTATAGAATATTAGCAGATAAAAAGGATGGCTGAATGACGGATATCAAAAAGTGGTATACGAGGGATCCGAGTCTGCAAGGTTTAAGGTAACAAGTGGTGTACCACAAGGATCAGTGCTTGGTCCACTGTTATTCAATCTGTACATTAATGATATTGGAAAGGATTTGACAAGCGACATACAGCTATTTGCTGATGATGCAAAGATAGGGAGGGTAATCAGGAATGCTGGTGATATGCAGTCTTTACAGAATGATTTGCATAGGCTGGAATTGTGGGCATGGGAAAATGGGTGTCAGTTCAATGTCAGTAAATGTAATCATTCACTTCGGCATGATTAGATATCCAATGTCGTATTATATTGGTGGGATTAGGCTAGAAGAAACTGATGAAGCTAAGGATCTTGGAGTATTAGTAGATAGGAAGTTGAAGTTTAGGGGCCATGTGACAAAGAGTGCAAATGCAATTCAAAAGATAATTGCAATGCTGAAACGAACGTTCACATGTAAAGATAATGATGTTATTTTGCCTCTTTACAAGACTTGAGAAGACCTCACTTGGACTATTGTGCGCAGGTCTGGTCTCCTAGTTTCCATTGTGATTCTGATATAGTGGAAAGAGTGCAAAGGAGAGTGTTAAAAATCATATCAGGATTGTGGAATACTGATTATGAAGACAGATTGAGAATTTGTAGACTGCAGACACTAGCAAACAGGAGAAAGAGGGGTGATATGATTGAGACTTGCGAACTTCTGAAAGGGTCATACAGGATTTCAACTGATGGAATTTTTCAGTTTATGGAGGGGTGGGGAAAGCGAGAGAGCATCCTTGGAAGCTGAGAATGAAGGCCGACAAGAAGGGTGTGAGAACTAGATTTTTCTCTCAGAGGGTGGTGCGTGATTGGAATGGATTGCCTTTGGATGTTGTGTGAATGAATTCAAGAATAAGTATGATAGCTGGTGTGTGTGTGGTATGTGGCCTCCCTCGATGAGTCTGTGACTCCCTCGAGGTTTCTGGGTCTCTCTTAATTATAATCATACTTATTACTATTATTCCTTCAGGAAAAAAAATAATGTAAAGTATATCATTTCGTAACCAACTCTCTCTTTCATCAGGTGCAAAACACTATAAAAATACTTTTTGTCCCATCTTTCTACTTTGTAACATCGCCGAGATAAAAATGCTTCATAGCACAACAAAACTATGTTTCTGTAATGTGTCAGAAGCTATAAACAGTAAACTTTGCATCGTTAATTCTGCCTTTAATATCAAACGCATCCCCTTTCCAAGTCGACACACAAAATCTCCTTTAAAAAAAAAAAGTGTTTCATTAAAATTTAAGAGCCATTTGCCTCAGAGTCACGTGGTGTGGACGTAATTAATTTGCTTCAGTTCTGCTGGAAAATTAGCTGACAGAGGTAGAACGAGGTTGCCACCTTAAGAAAAACGATCTATTTTCTTCTCTCTCGTTTGCTCTGTTTACGCCATCTTAATTACTCTTTCGGATAGTCAAGTTTTACGTCGAATTTTCCCGGCATGCCTAGCGACTCGTTAACTTGTATACAGAGAGGCTTGGAAAACAGATGACAGTGAAATATTGCTTAGGGAACTAGGTAGAAATTGCGCGCGCGCGCGCGCTCGCACACACACACACACACACACACAGGTGTCCACTTATCCACTCCAAAAGTTCCCTGAATTTTTAAATCACGTCCAAACCTTCTTTGGTCTAGAAAGTCCATTATTTATAAATGACACTAAGTCTAAAAATATCGCTTCCCACCCTCTTAAAACTTCTATCTCACCCATCTGACGTGGTTACACGAACTTTTAATGCTTGGCTTCCTTGCCCGGTGTCCTGTATCGATCTGTATTAGCCCTGCAATAAAATCTCCTCACCCATAATTTGGCTACGAGAGAAGACTGAAGTCTATTTTTTGCTATGTAACTATATTATTAAGGTCTCACGCAACCACAAGATGGCGTTAGTCTACGTCATACGTTTTAGAATCCATTTACTTTAATTTTAGAGACTCGGTATAGCCATTAAGTCAAAAGGAATAGTGGGATCAAGACTTCCACCAAGTAGTCGCCCCCTATTTCCCCTCCTCCCTCACTAAAATCCAACCCTCTAGAGTAGGAGGGCATGCAACAACTTCGAAAACTTTGATCAAACGCCAAAACAACAAATGTGTGTAAGGCACGCGAATCCAAAGTACAATTAACTCAACTCCCTACACGAAACTGGGGGAGAGTTGGGGGAGGAAGAGAAGAATATGCCATTGGGCAACTTTCGTTCGAAGTCACGTGTGCATTCTATATACCTCGTAGTAGCTTTGTCATGATTGCGCACACTTCATCGCTATGGTTTCCATAGGAACTGCGTCATCAAAGTCATTTGTCTTTTGGACAGGCAGCATCTTTTTGAATAACTTTGAAAAGCACGTTAATATTTCTTACACCGTTGTGGATGTGCTTTTTCTTTTAAACTCTTTTTTTTTTTGTGAATAATTTCATGGTTCTTTAACCTCAAACCAGGTGCATGTTCGTTCCAATTTTTCTTTTCAGCCTTATCAGTACGTTTATTTAGCAATTTTTTTTTCTTTGTTCCCTCCCCGCCCTTAAAATAGATACTGGAATCCATCTGTCTAGCGGACTTTTCCCCTGTAGTCAGTGACTAGTGATTTTATAAACTAGAATTCCAATATGTCTCTTTCTCTCTCTTTCCAAATAATGATGGCAGATAGCCAACGAAGATAACTCCAGATAGTGCTTATAACCTGTCTACTCTCAAAGACTAGAGCATTGATCACGTAGCTTGCTGAAGTAAGAAACAGATTAAGTAGCAATCGAAATGTCTGGAAAAGTAAAATGCAATTGCAAATAACAAAGATAAACTTTGGATAAGAAACGGAACAAAATAATTTCCTCAGGGTAAATACTTTATGGATTTTTTTCGTATTTATTAAGATGTCAGAAAAGATAGAAAACTTAAAACGTTGGTGATTACGAAATATTTTGGTATTTACCCAAATATTCAACCTAATTTCTTTTCAGATTTTTTATTGTAGTCGTATGATGCGTTGGGTTCTATACTGCAGGTTATAAATTTGAAATAACTCTTAGGAATCTGAACACTGTTATTTATTTATTTACTTTTTAATGTAACTCCCAGTAAAATAAAATATTTTTTTCTTATTTAAGTTAAGGGATATTACATCCCATATTGTTTCTTAGCCGAATAAGAAACTCAAAGAACTTCATGCCGAATATAGAAACTATATAAAGTTCTGTATTAACTTGGTATTAACATGATCTACCTACTCTATCTATGATCTATCTATCTACATTAACATAGTCTACCTACTCACTGATGAGACCTCAAAAAAGGTCGAAACCGGTCTGGGTAGTGACCTTCTCTCCTAATGTTGAACAATAATACAGCTCCTAGGAGTTAAGTTCACATTATGGGTAAATATCAAGAATAGTGATCGGAGCTTGCTCCACCTTTTACATGAGTTGCCTCAGCTTGCACTACCTTCAAGGGTCAGTTGCTGCACTCTCCAGGTATTTGCTTACGCTTGGAATCGCCGGACTTTATATAGTTTCTATATTCGGCATGAAACTCTTTGAATTTCTTATTCGGTTAAGAAACAATATGGGATGTAATATCGCCGAATTGAAGCCTTTGGCTCTTCATTATAATTAATATTTTTTCTTATTTTAAACTATGTTTTATATTTTCTTTTAAAATATAAAAATTTAAAATAGTTTAAAAATACTTTTTTAAAAAACTCTAAGAATAGCCTATACACCTTTTTATTATTTCTTATAATTTTAATACAAATTATATTGGAACACATCAGCACAGCAGGGGGTGGTGATTAATATCCTGGAGGATAATGGATGGCAATGCTGTAGTCAATGAAGTTCTAACTGAGGCTCGGCTATTGCTATTACCCTACTGCCATGATCAGAGCTTTAATAGCTCAATAACATCTTATCCCTACACTGTCCTCTACAGATACAGATAACCGGGAAGATGAAAAGCATTCTTGTTTCGCCCCTTTAACCCAGTCCTTATAAGGACTATAATGTTTGAATTATTTCGTAATTGACATGGGATTGATTCATTCAATCCAATACCTTGGAGGGGTAATGGATGGCAAGGCTGTAGCCAATGAAGTTCTAACTGAGGCTCGGTTATTACTGATACCCTCCTGCCATGATCAGAGCTTTAATAGCTCAATAACACCTTATCCCTACACTGTCTTCTACAGATAACGGGGAAGATGAAAAGCATTATTGCTTCGCCCCTTTAAGCCAGTCCTTATAAGGACCATAAGCACAGCAGGGTGGTTGATAGGAAGGGAGGTAATCGACCGTGAGATGCGGTAATTAACATACCCTTGGAGGGTAATGGATGGCAATGCTGTAGCCAACGAAGTTCTAACCGAGGCTTGGCTATTGCTGTTACCCTCCTGCCATGATCAGAGCTTTAATAGCTCAATAACACCTTATTCCTACACTCTCCTCTACAGATACAGATAACGGGGAAGATAAAAAGCATTCTTGCTTCGCCCATTTAAGCCAGTCCTTATAAGGATAAGCACAGCAGGATAGGACTTCCAGGGTAACGAATAGCAATGCTGTAGCCAATGAAGTTTTAACTAAGGCTCGGCTATTGCCGTTACCCAGCCATGACTAGAGCTTTTAGATCAATAACACCCCTTCCACACAGATTTTCTTCATTCAGATGACGGGATAAAGAGTCAAGGACTCAGTCCATCGCCCAGTTCTTTTAGAACTTTAAGAGCACAGCAGGGTGAAAGAAGGTTGAAACCCTGGGAGGGTAATGTACGGCAATGCTGTAGCCAACGAAGTTCTAACCGAGGCTTGGCTATTGCTGTTACCCTCCTGCCATGATCAGAGCTTTAATAGCTCAATAACATCTTATCCCTACACTGTCCTCTACAGATAACGGGGAGGATGAAAAGCATTCTTGCTTCGCCCCTTTAAGCCAGTCCTTATAAGGACTATAAGCACAGCAGGGTTTCATGATTAAACTTATTAAAACATTCTCTTTAATGCAGTTGTTCTTAACCTGGGGGTGTGTGCACCCCTGGGAGTGCGGGAGAAGTTTCTAAATTTTGACCCAGATTCGATGGGCAACAGCTATTTAATAAAAGACGATCTTATTGAAATACGAGCCAATGCACGTATTCAAATGGAAGTTGAAAAACTGGACTTAGAACAATTCTGGTGTACACAGTTGGAACCTTATCCACAGCTGACAAAACAGCACTGCAGACACTTTTACCATTTGCCACCTGTGTGAAATGGGATTTTCATCACTTTTGCACATAAAAACAAAAGCCAGAAATCGCTTAAATGCAAGTCATGACTTACGCGTGGCTCTTTCAAAAAAGGAGCCTCGTTTCAAAAGTTATTATGAATAAAGAACAACAACATAGCCATTAAAATTGAGATATTGTTTTGTATGTATATGTAAATGTATGTGTTTATTTTTCAAGAAATAAATTATCTTGCAATAGATGTAATTTCCTAAATAAAGAAAAAGAAACACATTTTTCAAGAGGGTGCGAGAACTTATTTTTAGATTCAAGGGGATGCCGATCATAAAAAATTTAAGACCCACTGCTTTAATGTAATAATGTTAATGTAAATTTTATTTTTATTTTTGAACAAGTTTTCAAAATATATCGTTTATTTATCTTAAAGATGGTATATATATATATATATATATATATATATATATATCTTTAATTGTTTCTTATAATTTTAATGCAAATTACTGGGACACATGTCTAGAGCAGGACTTCATGTATCATGATTAAATTTAAAACCTTTTCTATAATGTAATAATATTAATGTAATTTTATTTTCAGACAAGTTTTTAAAATATTTCGTTATTTATCTTAAATATAATGATGTAAATAGCGTGTTACTTAAAATTTCAGATTAATATTTAAAATAATTAAAAATAGTTTTTAAAAATTCTAAGAACAGCATACACACCTTTAATTATTTCTTATAATTTTATTACAAATTATATTAGGATACATCTATTGAGCTGAAAGGGTGGCTGTACCTCCACCTCTATACGCTTCTGTATAACCGGGTTTGTCGTTTCTGTAAATCTGATATCCACTGATTTTCAGGGTGTCAGCAGGCCTCAGGTGCGTTTCATTGATTAGCAATATATCTGGATTGTATCTATTATTAAATAGATATGTATCTATAATAATGTATAATAAATGTATCTGTTATTAAATAGATACAACCCAGATATATTGCTAATCAATGCAACGCACCTGAGGCCTGCTGACACCCTGAAAATCAGAGGGGATCAGATTTACAGAAACGACAGACTTGGTTATAGAGGTGGAGGTACAGCGACCCTTATCAAAAATTATATCAACCATCACTGAATAACCAACCACCAACCTCGAAATCACAGTCCTCACAAACTCAATTGGAAACCTCTAAATTTTTTCTGCTTACAACCCTCCAATAAAGACATTATTGACCTCAGATCTGGATGCCATCCTTGGAGTAAAAGGACCGGTCGTCATTGCTGGAGACCTCAATGCAAAACATCCTGCTTGGAACAGTAAATCTACCAATAAAAATGGTCGCATCCTTTCTAGCTACACAGGATCAAACTATGCCGTTGTGGCTGGACCTACCGAACCAACTCATCTCAGTACGTCTGGCACTGCTGACATCCTGGATATAGCCATCCTGCAAGACATTAAACTACAGTACAGCCTTATATCACTAAACGAGCTGTCGTCGGATCACAACCCAATTCTACTGCAACTGAGAGAACAAGAATGCCTGTCTCCTCCCTCTCATTCAGGCATATCGTGGGAGAGATTGTCTAAAGCACTTAGGGATCAAATAGGACCCGTCCCTCACATATGCACACCAGACGATATGGAATCTGCAGTGACTAGCCTCACCCAACAGATTAAGTCCGCTATAATGATTGCAACCTTCCAGAAACCTGTTCCCAAGCCTGATCGTTTGAATGAGGACATTATGGACCTTATCAGAGAGAAGAGCAGAGCTAGGAAGAGATTTCGTAACACTCGCTGGCGCTTTAGGACAAGACAGTGCTTAATAGATTGAATGGAGCAGTAAGAGATGCACTTAAAACACATAGAAACCAAGTTTGGGATAACAAGTTAGCCTCTATCTCACCTATTGATCACTCTATCTGGGGTCTACTGAGAAACATCAAAAATAAAAACATATCCCTCCCCCCTATAATCTCAAACCAGGGCCTAGTCCACACAGATGCAGATAAGGCAGAAGCCATACTAAAAATCTTGAGGATCAGTGCAAACCTTCTTATAACGACAGATTTCAATCATCTGTACAAAATCCACAGACAGGTCAGGCATGCACTAAACCTCCCAGATACCAGTGCTGACTATATTGCACCCGCATCAACTGTTGAATTATATGATGTTATTAAAAAACTTAAGAACAATAAAGCTCCTGGACCAGATGGCATCTCAAACAGGGTGATCAAGCTGCTGCCTCGAAAAGCTGTAGTGCACTTGACCAGTATAATAAATGCAATCTTAAGACTTCACTATTTTCCTTCCACCTGGAAACTGGCTGATCTAATTCCTATGCATAAGCCAGGACCCATACTTACCGCAGAATTATCGTCCAATCAGTCTCATCTCCAATCTGGGTAAGGTTGCAGAGAAGGTCATCCTCTCACGACTCCAAACCTTAGTAAATGACCTAAACATCCTTCCTAAAGAACAGTTTGGTTTTCAACAACACCATAGTACTACCCAGCAAATCCACAGAATTGTGGAATACATCACCACCAGCTATAACTGGCGCCAATACACAGGAGCTGTTTTCCTAGACCTATCCAAAGCATTTGACAAAATCTGGCATTTTGGACTCCTGCACAAACTAACCTCACTAAAATGGTTCAGCTGATCCATTCATATCTTCAGAATAGATCAATGCAAGTTAAAATTAACGGTTCTACGTCGTCCCAGCGCCATATCTTTGCTGGAGTGCCGCAGGGATCCCTACTGGCTCCATTGCTGTTTTCTGTATACATGTCAGACATCCCACACAATCCGATGACTTCCATTTTGGCCCTGTATGCCGACGATACGGCGATACTAACCAGATCTCTCAGACCCCACTTCGTTACCAGAAAGCTTCAAGAAAACCTTCTAAAGCTGGAGGGTTGGTTCTCCAAGTGGAGATCGGAAGTCAACCCCCTGAAAAGCTCAGCCGTTCTTTTCCCAAAAAGGCCAATGTCTCCTGTAGGAGATGTGTTACTATTCAATACTAAAATCCCCTGGCAGACAGAAGCAAATTACCTGGGTGTGATTCTCGAAAAAAAGCTATCTTTCAACCAACATATCAAGTCTGCATGTGCAAAAGCATCTAAAGCCATAGCTCAGATCTATCCGCTAATTAATAGAAATAGCAAGCTCAGCAACAGAATCAAATTGCAGCTATACCAGATGACGATTCCTCCTATAATCACCTATGCCTCTCCAGCCTAAAGCCACACCTCTAATACTAACATTATTAAGATACAGCGAGTGCAGAATAAGTGCTTGAGAATGATTCTGAACGCTCCGTGGTATGTTAGAAACAACCAACTCCACAGAGACACAAATATTCCCTATATTCTCTCTTTCCTACAATCCTTAGCATCTACGTTCTTCCTAAAGACGTCCACACATCCCGACGATTTGGTACAGCAAGCTTCAGCATACGAGGCAACGGACATATTCAAATACAGAAGACCAAAAGCTATATTAGCCTCCTATAAATGCATAATCTCCATGCCCATTCAGGATGAGCAAACTGCTCGTAAATTTTACCCTCACTGTAACCACAACAGATAGCGGGGAATGTGAAAAGCATTTTGCTTCACCCTGAAAGACATAATTGTCAATTGTCAATATAGAGCAGGACGAAAACACCAAGTTGATGTTTCGAGTTTTACCCTTGGAGGGTAATGGATCGCAATGCTCTACCAATGAAGTTCTAACTGAGGCTCAGCTATTGCTGTTACCCCCTGGGACGCAGAGATTCGAGAGTTTAAGTTCGATCTCTTAAGGTTTTTGCCTTAAGGGAGCAATTTGAGTCTCCAGGGAAAGTGCTCTCTGGCACAGCACGCTGAGGGGCTTTGTCGGTGAATGCTTTTCTTCGGAAAATATAAGCGGTTATACTCGGTGGTGGTGTGTGGGTGGAAGGCCATCACTGAGTGGAGCCAACGCTGAGATGGACGGTCTTTCGGCCACTATTGAGTGGTCTAGAGATCATCCGAATTTTTAGAGATTGGCTTTACTTATACTTATGTATCACCCTTTGAGGGTAATGGATGGCAATGCTGTAGCCAATGAAGTTCTAACTGAGGCTCGGCTATTGCTGTTACCCTCCTGCCATGATCAGAGCTTTTATAGCTCAATAACACCTTATCCCTACACTGTCCTCTACAGATAACGGGGAAGATGTAAAGCATTCTTGCTTCGCCCCTTTAAGCCAGTCCTTATAAGGACTATAGAGCAGGACTTCCTGTTTTGTGATTAGATTTATTAAAACATTAGTTCTCTGTAATGTAATATTCGCTTTCAAAGTGCAATACTGTATTTGCATTGTACGTATATTTCGATTGTTGCATTATCTTCAATAAACGGTATTCACGATGACGTCATCAGGAAACGGAAGTTTCACTTAATGGATAACTCCCAAGTACTAATAATGCGACAAATCAATGAAGCTTTTCATTACATTTAAGGTTCGTCCTGAAACTGATACTATAATATTAGCCTTTGTTCTAATTAAGGGCTTGACATCAACAAACTCGCTCGTAGCACGCATCTATTGCCGCCTATGAAACTTACAACGCGCGTGTTGTTTAAACAAATATAATAAACTATGAAGCATTGTAAGAGACTCGAGTAATTAGTCAAAACAAGTAGCTAAAGGCGAATTTTTGAACTAAAGTTTCGCTAGCGGTATTAAGACCCTGAACGGTATTTGACATTAAATATTGCTTCGTACAAAATGACTTCATCTTAGATTACTTCGCTAATATGTTTTCATTTTAATTATGAATATTACGATAAATGTCTTCAAAAGGAAAAGGGGGGGGATATTTTGGACGGGTTTAAATCATGTCCAAAGTTCATCGACTGACGCAATTACAGGTGTTGTTGTTTTGGACTCGGTATTCGTTTAGAATGAGCAAGTTGTCGAAAAATTCCCTGGAATGTCACCTCCCCTTTCGAATTATGGGCGTGAAACAAAGCTATATAGTTAGGATTTCATTAAGAGAGTGATTTAGTGGCTATTTGTGTTGACGAGATTCTGCTATGAAAGTGTAGCAGAATAGTCGAACTTTGGGTTACCTTGGCAACCGAACATTTATAAAAATACTGAAGTAATCAATCTCCTTGTTAAGAGTCTTAATTATCTGAGTTACATTCTTTCTTTAGCATCTCTGGCCAACCTTCTCTTTCTCGGTCGACCATTGTCGCGTTTGCTGTGTGCCATTTTCTGTTCTTTCGCGCCGTGTCTGTAGCTTTCCTCCCTTTGGCCCACTTTAGCCCTCCACACTCCAGTCAATGGTGACAAATCACAAACTACCTGGCTATAACTACACTCGAGTAAGTGTAGCTTAGTACTTCCCACAGCTTTCATTTATCACTGAGCCCACTCCCCTCAGTCGAACCCTCGCTTTCCTCTCCCCCCCCCCTCCCTTCCTATCTTTCCTCGCCCCCCCGTACTTGCCTTTACTGAGGAAATCTAGGTTAACGGCCCTCGATTCCCTTGGCAAACGTCCGGAACCACTCCCGCTGGCTTTGCTAGCAAGCAAGCAGACAAGACTTCGCAAATTAACAACAAAGGCTGAGTGTTCTCGCCTGCCAACGTGAAACATTGCCTAAATCACAAGTTCAGTGTTAGCATTCTTCGGGGAAGTATCCTTCTTTAAGATAAATGGGGGAACTTCCCTTTAGAAACTGGTGTGTGTACGTCAGTTTTTCGTTACCAAGTTCATTTCCTTGAAAGCTTCCTTGAGGGGGTCTTCGTTTTCTGCATAGACCCTCCTCTCTCCATTCTTCGTCTACAGAAAATCTCGGCCGGGAATTTTCAAACGTAAAAGTAAGTGTGTGTGTGTGCGTGCGCTATAGACCTAACGGTCGTCTTTGGCCCATTTGACGCGAGGAATTTTCCGTTCTTGTGATGATCGATCTAAACTTTCTCCGTCAATCTATACGAAATACGCCCCTTCTATCCCACTAGTAATCAATTTTGCGAGCGTCGAATAACTCGCTAAAAGTAAAAATATCCACTGAGAGGTGAAAATGGATCCGTTGCAAATTTAAAACGCTATCACTTTCAAATAACAATACCAACAATAGATGTTTGCATATCCTGTTGAGCTATCATGAACATTGTGTATTTCTTTGCCGACCATTGTTGCCTCGGTAACATTTAAACCACTATGTTTATTATTGCATTGTGACGTCGTTGACAACGGTCGTTTGGTATTCAGCGATGACATTTTATTTAATTTAAATGACATTTTTAGTCGCTGTTGATTAAGGTTCTGTCAATAAGGTTTTTTTGAGGTTCTAGAAGCATATAAAGTTTCAAAGTCAACGCTATTTAGTTTGAGAAGCTGTTTTCTCCAGTTTCCGGATTTGTGTTTCCTAGCGTTTAACTTCTATTTTTGCTACAACGTTTGAAATTATTCCTTTGCAAATACCGGAAATAAAATTTTTCAGCTGTTGTTGAAAAGACTAGCAGAAATTTTGTGTTTTGAGCACTGGTAAATAGATATTCAGATTTTATTTTTAACTTTCGGAATAATTAGCTAACTTCTGAATATTGATAAGTCTGTTTGCATGACAGGTTCCTCAATTCACCCCACATTTTCATCCATTTTATGGGGGGAAGAAGAGGACAGGGGAATATAATATAAATCGCTAAAGGAACAACACGCCACAATCATTCAAAAGCATTCCTTTTCAAGAATGTAAGCTAAAGATTTGAAATCCACAGTGATTGGCCAACAAATTTTACTCCACCAAAGAGCTTGGAACTGCAGTAGCGTCATCTGGTGGAAATGAAATGAAACTTAACCAAAAACCACTAAGAAAAAAACTTTAACCCTAAAGAATTGGAAGAATTTTAGCTTTCTTTTTTTTTATTTCAATAGAGCTTAATATGCTCGAGAGGGATAAGAAATTATTCACTCCAAAATAAATGAAATACGCCTAAGAATGTAAAATTTGAAATGCTGAAAAAAAACAAAAACATACGTTTATTTGTTTACTGCTTGAATCTAAATTTTCATTCAATATAGATATCGCAGTGGTAGCTTCCTGCATTTTTTCTCTCTTTGGACGATTCTCCCGAGTATTAAATAATTCGAGAACTTAATAACATGGTACCCACCAAGTTGATGGAAAGTTAAAGCGTTGTGGCCTCTGCAGATACCTGAATTCCATAGTTAGGTCTCCGAGTAAAATTATTAACTGCAATTACCCGGTCGTTTTCTGCAATCACACAGGAATTAGCGCTCGTCTAAGACCAGAAAATTGCATCAGTAGCTTGAATGCATACCTAATTACTTGGTAGAGTTGTGTCGCACTGTAGAAGTAATCCCAGCCAGCCTAGGAAGTTAACGAAAATGAGAAAACTTCGAAGAGTGCTCCCGTATTTGTAAAGAGAATGCTAAGAACTGTTTACCTGCATAGTAAATAAGATTTCTCCAAAATTAACGATAAACCACATAGAACCATATTTGGCTTCCCCCCTCCCATCCTATGTTTAATTCTTTCTACATTGCCTTTAGCAACTCATTAGTTTTTAGTTGGTTTTATATTGTCCAATGGTACGTAACAATGTCATTATTTTCTCATTGTTAAAGTCCGGATTTAGGCTTAACAAACCAAACCGGATATCACGTGTTCGCAAATATTGTTGTAATCTCTATTGGAAGTGAATTGTTGCAAAAGTTTTACCGCTGATAAGATGGATGAAGCTATGCTTGGTGGGATAGCGGCCGGACAAGCAACTGTCGTCACGGCAGTGTAGCTACACTTTGCATATTTGATTTGCGAGTGTAATTTGTCAGTTGGTTGCTTTTAAAAAAGGTTAATTGTTCCTTTTCCAGATGGCTCTGACATATTAAATGACATTCATTGAGACCATTGTCCCACCCACGGACCATTTTATTGGCAATTTATCAGCCTTGACTCTTTTTTTTTCTTTTTTTTAACGACGCTTTTGTTAATTTCTAATTCATTATTCAAAAGGTTGTTTTGTTAATCGGATTTTTAATTAAATAAATGTTATTGGGTTTAATTATTATAAGTTGTTTCAAATCATAGTTTCGTTAGGAAATAATTTCACGTGGACAGACGAATGTGAAGTTCCATAAAGGTCGTAATTATTTGATATAATTACTTACGTACTTAGTTGGAAAGAGAAAAAAATCATTTTAACTGTTCCTCTGAGGAATATTTAATAATATCCAAAACGGCTATCAAGCCAATGAAACTTTACAATAGATTATAAAGAAAGGCGAACTACTTTCCTTCAAATGGAAGAAGAGCTTTCATAAATACGTTTTCAAATACTTTTTTTATTTCCAAATACTCGATTACACTCTTTTATTCCTAACATTTTGCAACTAGTCGATTCTACATTTAACTGCAGTTAAATGTAGAATCAACTACAGTAGTATGCTAGCTGAAACGAGACGAGAATAAGGATATACCACTAGCGCCATCTTTTGTCATCAATCATAACTAGTGTTATATATAGGTACATCGTGTGTTCTGCGATCCATTTTTCTAACTAGCGAGATTAAAACCGAATATTTTCTGGCAGAAACTTGGATTTTTCTCTGAATTAGAGGAAACCGTATATAAAATATCTTTTAGTCCCTTTACTAGGATAGAATCTTTATATAAGTAATTTTTTGCTAATCGAATCAGGAAAATAATTAGGTCTGTTCTGTGACTAGTTTTTCTGCTATCTCCATGTGAGGTCGTTTAATTTAGATTTACTTAGAAAGCTTTCAGAAAGCTATTCTGAACAGGATTCAAACCCAGGCATGAAAAACTGAATATGGTCGTTCCAACTATTAAAGACAAAACATAATATCTTTTCAATTAGTATCACAAATGTCTGTTTCATAAAGAAAATTGTTAAACCAAGCAAAAAAGAAAAGGCCGACGAAAATTATTTACAATGCCAGTCCCAAACATATTTATTGATTAAAATCCTTAAAATGTGAAGCTTTAAAAATTCTCCAAACTAAAATTTGAAAGACACACGCATTATTTTGCACAGTAATTGTAGCGGGTTATAGAGATTGATATGTTAGACGTTTTAGAATCGAGGTTATAAGAATATGCGTTATTCAGAATGTGCTTTTATTCTTTTATCCCTTGAAATAATTAATTTCTTTTTTTTTAAAATAAAAATGATCGGTCTCTTGTAAACAGAAATATAATTGTTTTTATATGTTCTTATATTTTAACCATAAGAAACTGTAGATTCAGCTTCCAAGAGCATTTTCTTTCCCCGCGTGATCTCCATGGAAACTACAGCGTTTGTATTTGTCACCCTTCTAAAGTTGCAGTCATTAACGAATGCTAGATTTCGCAAAATTATCTTTCCTAAAGTAGATTTACGAGGCATTAGAAAACGACTTCGAAGACCAGATGCTTGCCGTGAAACCGAGGTAATAACCCTCCGATGAGATTAGCAATGCAAAGGAACAGACAAATCATTACTAATTAAATTATTACGGCACGTCCCATTGTGACATCTGCAAGCCAAATTCCAATCTTATTTACAAACGCTAACTTCACAACCTCATTTCTTAAACTTTTTCCTTACAAATAACGAAACAACATAAAAAAAAATCCCCATTTGTTTTTTTCCCTGAAGCATAAGTGGTCGGAAATTTTTAAAAGCAGCTTTATTGTACACATGTAGCACTTTTCGTAGCGATTAGTTTGAAGTGTAGTCGTTCGTTTAGCGATTTATATCGCTCACAAAAGGTTGATATCGTATCTTGGAGTGTTTCTCATACAAATGTTCGCTGCTACTGCCTTCCGTAGCCCTTCCGGGCTCTACGGTTTGCCAACGAACGGACCAATGCGCAAAAGTATTGTCAACGAAGTATTAGACAGGTAGACATTAATGGACACACACACATTGCGATACCTGCAGGCTGTGAGCAGATACCGACTCCCGCTCCAATTAAATCTTCCGTCGAAAAGAGCATCAAGTTCCCCGAGGGGAAGACCCTGTTAATTCGGAACGAGCGAACCCACCGTAGTTTGGTGACAGTTTGAAGGATTATCCACTCAGGATTGCGGATATGTTGATGGAGGAAAGTTGATACGGAAGTGAAAGGTCAGATAAACGCAAGATAAACATGGCGTATACGAAAGGTTAGGTGTCTAGTGTCGAGTTGGAAAGTAGGGTTTATGACGTATCAGTTACGTGATAGTGTTTAATTCGATAGGGTTTAATTACAGAATTAGTTATACGCGATGTGTGTTTCGTCCTGGTAGCCTTGAGCGCCATCATTATTGCAATTATTACTACTGCCATCATGTGCTCGGATTGCTTGTTGCCTTTTCTTCCCCCATCACTCCATCCCCTTTGTCTCTTTTTGACACACACACACACGCGCGCGCGCGTACTTTATTTATACTTATACTTTTTCTTTCTTAATTCAAAGTCGTTTCAACTTTCCACGTTTAAGGATTCAATGACTGTTAGAGTTCTCCAAATTCTGAAATTAGATTGTGAAAAAAATTTTTTTTTTCATATTTAATTTAATTTTAAATAATTGGAAATTAAATTCTTCTAATTTGGATTTATAGTGTGTAAGTTTTTTTTTTTTTTTTTTTTAAATCTTAAAAAAAATGTAGGCCTCCGTAAACATTATTTTGAATCTGGAATTAGATTCTCGAAAAATCTTTTAAATAATCTGAAAGCAGATTCTGGAAAATTTGTTTGATTCTGGAATTAAATTCTTGAAAATTCGTTTCAAAGACTTTTACATAGCAGTCGATTCTAGAATTAAATTCTGGAAAAATCTTTTAAATCATATAAGAGCAGATTCTAAAAATTCGTTAATTCTGGAATTAGATTCTGTAAAAAATCTTTTGAATTACTTGAGACAGATGGCAGAGAAAAATTTAATCATCTATGAATACATTACATAAAAGTATTTCGAATCTAGATTCTGAAAAAAAAAATTTTCAATTATCTAAAAATAGATTCTAAAAATATTTTGAATATACCATTTGAATCTACATCCTGTTATTTATAGACTCTAATTGCATTCTGAAAAGAAAAAAAAAACATTTGAATTGCCCATGAATATATCCTGCTGCAAAAATTACTTTTGCATTGGACGTAGTTCGCTGTTTAAAAATTCACTGTTTTCGAAGAATTTAATTCGAGAAAAGTGTTTTCAGTTTGTGGAATTACATTCTTGAAAATGCTTTAATCTGCAGACGAAATATCTTCGGATCCTCTTAAATAATTGCAACACTGAAAATGCAAAGATTCATCTCATACAAATTGTTTTAGACTTACATTTTTCTTACCAGATTCTAGTAGTATTTTGTGTTTATAGTCTCTGTTTGCAGACATCTTCCAAGTTAAGTGGAAGCACTTTTCTTTATTGAATCATCTTTTCTTCAAGTTTTTTGAAATCCAAGTATTTCTAAATCAATTAAAATTCAAATTTTATGAATTTTATTTCATAGAACGAAATAAACGTATTAAATTTACTTCATTACACTTGAATTTGTTTGATTTTTATTTTTATTTCACTAAAGAATATAATTAAAGCGCATAGTTGGATTTATTTTTACTAAATTCCTAATTTTTGCTTCAATCCGTTATTTGAATTAATTTATCTTAAAATTTTAGAACAAATTTTCTAAAATTTGATGAAATTTTCAAAATTTTTTTTGAGGGAAAAAAGAACAATTTTGAATTATTTACCCCCCCCCCCAAAAAAAAAAAACAAGCTTTCGTAGGCTACGTGATAGAAATATTTTTATAGAACTAAAAGGTTATTTCAAATGTTACGGACACTACGCATGCGTGAAATCCTTGGAATGACATAATAGTTTTTACAATAATGTCAGTCTTAAGCCAGATACTGAATATAAAACGTTGGGCTCAATTTCTGATTTTAGTGTTCTCGCTGCTCGAACTAAGACTCGAAAATGAAGGGAACAATTAACTCAGGTCGGATATCGTGCACATGTAAAGCCAAATGTTTCACGTGTAGTATCTAATCTTATGGATAAATATCGTATACAGTCCTGATATAAGTCTTACAGACTTCGATCTATTCCCTAAGCTGAAACAAACAATTCATAAGTAAAGCTACGTTATTATTCACGAGGTTTTTGCTGAAGCATTCCGACTTATCCTGCACATCAACACAAAAGCTTTGTTTATAGGAATCAAGATTTACCCAGATTTTGGACAGCAGATCGAAGTCTTGTAAATGTATTATGTTAATTTAAATTCTCTTAACTTCTCTCGGTGAAGTGCTAAACAACAAGACTTTAGCGTGTATTAAAAAAAAAAAAACATTTCCCATGATTCATTCAGAAGAACATGATTCATAATACACAAATGTTAGTAAATATAAAATGAGCAAATGTTCTGTTATCCATATCTAGTTGTTGCAAAGGAAAACAAGTCGATTTGTGAAACTTATTTAAGTGGCTAAAACTCTATTTAGACAAGAGTTTAAGTTTTAGAGTTTTAGCCTGAAACTTAACAGGTCCCTCACACGACATCTTGCATATTTTTATTCAGCACGTTATAGCACGATTACCTTTCATACCCTTCTTTTTTTTTTGTAAACCTACCAAGCAATTCAACAGGTGAAAATAAAGCGAAAACACAAGATCTTTTGTGGACTTACGTTTTCGAGCAAAATATATATATATTTTTAAACAGAACATGTTAAATAAGATTTTATGTTATTAAACAATCGTTTATTATTTCCATGGGTTACAGATTAGAAGTGCAAATGAGTGAAAGCTTTCTTCAATGGATTCGTTTTTTCTTCTTCTTTTTATCTGTATACAGCAATCGTTGAATCATCCTTTACTTCTCAGCGTTCGCGTTAAAAATAAATAATAACAAAAATGAAATCAATCTAAAATTATAATGCAATTCTCCGAATCTTTTTTTTTTTTAATTGAAAATGACTTAAGTGTACGTCTAGGAATTTTCTTGGAAACACTTTAAAATCCATATATTTTGAGGGAAATATCTAAATGTTATATCTCTCGTTCTAGTATTTAGCTGTTGCTATTGTGTATCAATTGTTGCAGTGTTCATCTCTTATTGTTACTTGGGAGCTCTTCTGGCATTTATCTCTTTTTGTTGTATTAGTTTTTCTAGAATTCTTTTATTGTTGTTACTCTTTCATTGTTCTGGTATTCATCTGTTAGTGTATTATCTGTCATTTTGGTATTCATCCATTGTTGTTGTTGTATTATTCCAGTGGTATTCATCTGTTGTTACTGTACCTATTGTTCTATTATTTACGCTGGCCTGGTTGGCCGAGAGGTTAGTGTATCCGCTCTACAGCCAAGAGGCTGCTGGGTCGAATCCCACCGTGGGCATAGGTGTTTGTGATTGTCTGTGAAAATACTAGTGGTGATGGTCGGCGGTAGATGGCGTCGGTGTAGGTAATGAAGGTAATTGCGGTTGGTGGAGACGTAGAGTAGGGGCCCTTCCTCGATGAGTCCTTGGACTCCTTGGAAGTGTAAGTAATAATTTTCAACATTCCTCTTTTGTTATAGCTCCATATAATCATGTGACATCCATCTATTTTCATTTTATCTCTTGTTCCCCATTCATCGATTTTTTTCTTCTTTCAAGTATCATCTAGTGTTCATATCTTTTTATATTGTATCTATTGTTCTAGTGTTTATCTATTGTATCTATTGTTTATATGTTATTGTATCTACTACTAGTGTTTATCTATTACTGTATATGCTGCTCTAGTGTTTAGCTATTGTTGTATCAATTGTTCTATGTTTATCTATTGTTGCGTGTGTTATTTTCCGGCACTGATCTAATATTCTTGTCAGTGTGGTATTGTTTCAATATCAGTGGCAGCTCGTGGCTTGAAATCGTGAGGATGCTGCAACTTTCGAAATATATATACACACTGTAAGTACAGTGTATGCGTGTTTGGATAAAATATCAAAATTATGGTAAAAAAAATAATTAAACATGAAAAAATAAATATTGTTTATTATCGATAAAATTATACAGTTTGGTATAATTCAAAATCACTTAAAAATAAAATTCATTATTTTAACCCCAATAATGTTCTAAAATAAAAACTATAAGAAATGCTATGTCTTTAATTGTAATGTCCAAATATTTAAAGAGACGGAGTAAACACGATAATCACTACGAACACTCTGCTACTGGCGCAAACTGCATATAAACAACAGTGGAACTGCGCAACGGACAGTGCCGCATTACGCTAATAGCTCGCATCTCACTATGACGTGCATATGTTTGCGCGCGTAGGAATATGGCACTGTGGAAGACACAGTGCTGCTAGCGTCACTTAGGAGGGCGAAGTGCTACAAGATGGATTTTTATTATTTTTTTATACAAAATAAGAGAATTGTATAGGATTGTTGATGATAAAATTAAATATTCCAAGCAAATATAAATAAATTAATTAATATATTTATATATCGAGAAAAATTGGGAATGCTGCAGTTCCGCAGTGCCTATGCACGAGCCTCCCCTGTCGAGTCATCTGGACTTGTTAATCTGATTTTCTTCCAGTATTCATCTGTTGTTTTTATTGTTCCACTGTGTGTGTGTGCGTGCGTGCGTGCGCGCGCGCTATTGTATCTATTAATTGCTACAACACTTTTGTGTTTTTGTTGTTGTATTATTAAGTATTGTTTACATTGTTTACAAATTAAATATTGTTCACACAGCCAAGCCGACCAGTTGAACATTCATTTGAACAAGAACAATATTCCGAGTGTTTAATCAGTAGAAAAATAACCAACATTACTGCTCTAAGAAGCGTAACTGTAGTTTAAGACACTGTTCAGAAAAGTACGAGTTCGCAGTCGCCTGAGACGGCTTGTACGGACAAATAGAACTTCCTGTGTGATGATGGCTGTTACAGACTCATATCTCACCAAAGTTATGCTACGGGAATTCAAGAGAATGGGCACTGGCAGTCGCTAAACGACATTCAACTCGATATTAAATAAAAGTCTAATTTAGTGACCAGCATGTGTATATTGGAACCACATAAACAATGTCCGTTGTTGCGTTCAAAAATGCTCTTACAACACGTTAACGAGGTGCATCCATCAAAGCAAATCAGCAACCGACTGCAATTTTGTCATCTATAATAATTATTAAATGTCATTGTTATTTAGACATAAATATAATTTCCTCAAAGGCCGTCATCTAGTACTAATCATTAATAAATTATTACCAAATTGTTAAAATACTTAGCCTGGATTCTAAGAGTTTTACTGACAGGTTAAATTTTGATGTCAAGTCAACCGGAAAAACAAGATTACAACTGTTAATGAAAAATGAAGATGGATCGAAAGATTACGAAAGATCGGAAATAGAAAGAAAAAGAGAGAGCAGTGAAACATAAATGAATGACAAATCGATAAGGAAATGTCAAAAGCAAGAGAGAAAGAGAGTAAAAGGAGGGAAAGTTTTATATTTCCTAAGATGCTACACATCCCTAAGGAACCTTGATTTCCACACGACAGGTGAGAGGTTATCTGGAGTTTTGTGCGAAGCTATAAATTGGTCCAGAGTTTTCTGGTAGCAAGAGAAGACGTTTCAGTCTATCACGCTGCGATATGGTCTCTCTCTCTCTCTCTCTCTCTCTCTCTCTTGGTGGAATGAAGTGTAAAATGATTTCGCTCAGCACCTCAGAATAAGTCGGTCACGTCCACAACTTCGCGTGCCAGTCTGGCTTCGAAACAGAATTTTATAGTTGCACCAGTAAGAGAATAACATTCCTATAATTGACAAGAGTTAACGCTTGATGGAGTTTAGAAAAACCTATGGTAACTTTTAGCAGGCATTCGAGCGGAAAGCCTGCTCCAGGTTTCATCAAAGGAATTATTTTAGATCTCCTACATCTCGGCTTTATCAGCGCGGTGTGTGTGTGTGTGTGTGTGTGTGTGTGTGTGTGTGTGTGTGCGAAATAGATAGCCCGAAATAGGGAAGCGAGAAGAAATATCATGAGCTATGGAGGCATTAAACATGTCAGAAATTGCATACGAGACGAAATCTATGTGGAAATAAACATTTTAATCTGTTTATTTACAGTTTTATGTAAGAGTTTTAAAAGTTTTTTTAATTCTTATTTTTTAAATTTTCAATGCTAAACATTTTCAAACATTATTTTCAAAATTTTCATTAAATATTTTAGTTTATGTGTAAATTAGCATCACGTCTATGACGCAAGAATGAAATTTACATGGTTTCATTTTCAATTGTTGCGTAGTTTAATGTATGTCATCGTTTTTCACTTAAGAATAAATGCAATTTAATTTTCCATTGTTGATTTCATTTTAGTTATTCCATTGTTTTCCAGACAACAATAAAAAAAAAAAAACATGTGCATGCGCACTAATACTGATGTACATTTCGGAATGACGTCACGAGCGCTTACAGCTTCAACTATAAATATTAAAAAAAAAAACATATCAATTTAAACAATTGTGTCCCATTCATTCTTGGAAAATGTTACTTTTAATGTTTCAACTATCGACCTTTATTTTACTTAAAGAATTCTAGACGCAGCCTACTCATATAAATAAATGACAAAGTATTTTTTTCTCCCCGCATAAATATAAAATTATTTACAACTGACTAGACACCAATTTCATAAACAATATTTTTCTGATTTCTTTTTCAGGACCGGATTTCTGGGGCCTTTTAAATCCAGAATGGAATTTATGCAGCAAAGGTAGACGTCAGTCACCAGTAGATATTGATCCGACATTAATTCTTTATGATCCATTTCTGAGGTATATACACGTGGATAAGCACAGGGTAAGCACTGATACAATAATAGATATTCACAATAACATTACTAGAAGTTTGAAATTTATTATAAAACCATTTTCGGCGTATACGAATGTGAAAATACATTATTATTGGTCGAAAACACGCCAAACTATAAGCTGCATACTGGAATATATTGATTAGTTTCTGAGATCAATACGACCGTGTAGAAAACATATCAACAGTCGATAGTTGCATATATTTAAGTCGATTTTCTTAAGTCTTCAGTACATATTTTGGGATATATCGTAATCAATGTAACATGGGCGATGTCTTAAGTCATAAAAGCTGATGATAAATGTACGTAAAATAGGATTTTTACAGGAAAATTTTGATTTAAAAATAGAACATGTTAATACGACGGATAAAATCTCTCCGCACAAGGCTTAAAATGCAATCCGTAATGTTTCTACACGGTCGTATACCTTTCGTCAGCACTCGCAAAGTACACCTGTGTGTATTATTCGCCGAAATCCGTGTTCTCTACGGAGACTTTTCGTTCTCTTCGATTTCGTGTTGTGGTGGAACGCGGAAAAGAAGTGACAAGTGGCGAGGAGTTGCGACGGGGTTTGTTGAGACGTGTAAGGTAAGATATGCTACAGCTTTGTCGAGGGACTCTCAGGAATTGGCAGCTCTATCGACGAACACACTCCCACAGAGAAAACAAGACATACAAGCTAATAAACGTGTCACGATTTAAACTCTCGTGCGATAAGAGATTGCTTGTAAAAGAAGACTTTAAAGAGAGGGTTACCCACATCAACTGATTTTTTTTTTTGGTTTGGTTGGTTGGTTTGGTTTTGAGAGGGAAGATATCAGTCTGCAAAGGTTTTTCGGGGTTTTTTTGTGCTAATTTAGGAAAGAAAATTAAAAATGAAAACGCCTTTAGCCATGTTTCTCTCTCTCTCTCTCTTTATCACCCTACTTTTCCTTATTTTTTCAGTTCAACGTCTTTCTTTTTGCCCGACTACACCATATTTTCTCGCTAACTGGATTACTTTAATCTCCTCTATCTTTGGTTAAACCATTAAAATAATCATAATCCTAACGTATTGATTTTTATCGCAAATTAAAAGAAATTGTTGGCCACCAAACATTTTTATGTGAAGACGTTTTTTTTTCTTCTTCGTTCTTTCTAATGGAAGAGCAAACATATATTTAACTTACAACTCGCTGTTTATTGTAGTTGTCTGTATGATTCATGAGTTCCCCACTTAAAGTGCAGTTAAGACAGTATTGATCTTTTTGTTCAGGTAAGGCAATGTTCTCAAGAAAATGAAATAAGCTGGTAAAGGTTATATTTCTTGGTCACATTTGAGGCTACTGTTGTAAAATAGCACACTAACACCACGTTCTCTTTTAGTACACATTCATTATTTATTACTTATATCTAGGATTTGTTTTATTATCGTAATTCCAAGTTATTACACAAGACCAAATCGTTTATATTTCTCTTTCGTCAGAAAACTACCATCCACTGCTTTTTTCTTTTGCTTATTGAACATTCATTCGTCATTATTTTCCAACTTCACGTTTTAAGTGGTAAATATATTACTAAATGAATATGGTTACTAACGGCAGATGGCAGCACGATCGGATATCAATAATCCCGGGATATGAGAGAAATGATGATAAATTTGAATGTTGTGTAAAAAAAAATTTATGTTGATTTGCATGTTAATTCATGAAAAGTACATTTTTCATAATATCATTCTTAATTGTGACGTCAGCATTGTCAAAACAATTGAATGCAGATGCCGTTTAGAGTTTATGCAGAAGAGTAATTTGTTTTGCACAATTTTGCTGAGATTTTCTTTTTTTTTTTAATTGCAATCACTGAATTTTAATAAAATCTAGCTTAGATATAATAGGAGGGATGATATGCGCACGGACGTACAAAACAAAAAAATCTAGTACCTTTTGAGAAACATCTAATTACAGAAAATCTCTGTAATGTTTCGCATGAATAACATATCGTCACAGCAATGGACGATTCTTGGATTAATCTTTAAAAATTGAAATAATTTTCCTTAAAATTATTTAAAATTAAAATAATTTTCTTTTCAATACTAAACTATTCAATGTTTGTTAGTCAGCTTTACAAATTAAAGACGATAATTCAAATTCTCAGTTCGTTCTAAGTGTTTTGTTATTTTTTTTCCAGAAATAGCCATGTTAAAACAATAAAACAGTCTTTTTTTTAAAAAATCCTACATTTGCTGTAACGTTATCTCTTGGCATATATATTCTGATCGCACAACTTTAAAAACTATGCCAGTTACAATCCAAATGTGAACTTTTGACAGCGTATCAGTGACTCGGTTCCTTTATAACCTTGCATAAGGAAAATATATACATAAATTTCACCATCATTTTAAAAATCTAAAACATAATTAATTATGTCCTTGCTAATATGTTGTAGTTTGCTATTCTGACTTTCTTCAAAGAAATTCAGCGAGGAAAAAAACTGCTAATGCCTTTTAATCCCCAAAGGAGTAAGCGTGCACGTTCACCCCATAATTAACTTTTGGAAACTGGATGGCAATCAGTTTCCACTCTTTGTTAATCCCGATAGCTGGCTTATGACTATCTATGATTTTTAATGGCATCTGGTAAAGGGGAGAGATAGCAGCCAAATGCTGCCATTTTGTGGTCCCTAACACTGTATATTATCATCATCATCAAATTCCTGCCATGTACCCTCAAGGGGTGTACAGGATATGATAGTACTACATGAAAAATGCACATCATTATTCATTTCCTATCTACGATTTTCCTCCAAATCAGTCTGTTACTTGTCAAGACTCCAACATTATCAGATCTTATATTTCTATCGTCTAAGGCACTTTGCACGATCAATCCACGTATATCTTGGTCTTCCTCTGGGTCGTTTTCCTGCCAACCTGGCAGAGAACACTTGTTTTGCTAATCTTTCCTTTTCACTGTATATTATTGTTCCAAATAGTATGAGTTCAGTAGCCTATGTTCTTAAGTTGCAGGATTAAAAATCCAGAGCTACAGGGAAGACAAAGCCTACTTACCGTGACATAGATCGACTAACTCGGACACTGGTCGAAGAAAGGATTAGAAAAAAGTTCTAGTCTATGACTCAGTATTTGTTAATAGAAAAAAAGAATTGACTTGAAGGAGTAGTCCCCCTAACGACCTTATCGAAATCATAGCTGATAATATTTAATATTTCAAATAATAATAATAATGCACTCTTTTTATCCATACGATATATTCATTACTATTTTGCAGGTAAATGGGGTTATATCTAATACAGGACATGGGGTTGTTTTTCGTGTTGATACTCGTCACCAGGCGGCAGTAGTGAATATCAGTGGTGGTCCTTTATCGTATAGTTACAGACTACATGAAATTCATCTCCACTTTGGACGTACAGACAGCCATGGCTCGGAACATAAAGTAGCATCGCACACTTTCCCTGCAGAGGTAAGTAGGGATTAAATCAATAGAAAAAAAAAAGAATTAGAGTTAGGATGATTATTCCAACGAACTTTAAATACTCGAATGTTATTAGTAACTGTCAACAACATTTTTTTAATTTTATTTTCATCGCGCGCCAATTCCGATCCCCCGTCTTTCCCCCTTCAAACTTAAAAGCATCCTCAATACATCGCTTGCAAATGAATCTTTTCATTTGCATGTCTTTCCATTAAGACTTTTCTAGAGAAAAGCAAAAAAAAAAAAAAAAGATTTAAAGGTAGAAAGAAGTCATAAGCAGGTTTGTTTATGTAGTGGCTTTGGTTCCTAAGGTAACAACATTAACGCAATTTCTGGGGGAAGGAAGGACTTTGGTGATCTCTTAATGCAGTTGATGATAAGTAAAAAAAAAAAAAGGGTCAAGAATGCGTCTTAAGAAAATCGCAAAACTGTTCGCTTAGTTGAATGAAGTTTTTTTATTATTATTTGTTCATAGCGTATAGAATTTAAGTGTTTGCGAGGAGTGCATATTTCTAAGAACTTGAGGTTACAAAACAATTGCGGCATGCAAATTAATGTGTGTGTGTGTTAATTTTAATGCGATACTTACTTAAATAATAATAATAAAAAAGAAATACTCTTTGCGGTTATCTTAACAATGCCATAACTGTAGTGCTTATGAATGTTGCTTGGATGTGGGGAAAACATACGAACTAATTGAACAAAATAAATAAATCTTGCAATAATAATCGTAATAAATTCAAGTAGAATTTGAAACAATGCTTAGCTGTAGAGAAATTTTACAATTAATGATTCTTGAAACAATGCATTCACAACAAATGTACTTGTTGATTTCATTGTTTCAATAATGAAACAATGAAATTTCATATCACGAAATGAAATTTGCAACAGTTAATGCTCAATTTCTTTAAACAATTGTTAAAATTTAACATTTATAATTGTTAATGCTCAATTTCTTTAAACAATTGTTAAAATTTAACATTTATAATTGTTAATGCTCAATTTCTTTAAACAATTGTTAAAATTCAACATTTACAATTGTTAATGCTCATGCTTTTAAACAATTGTTAAATGTTCGTATTCCCTAACTGTTATTTATTGTTTGTCTTTTTAAACAGGGCTAATGTTGATGTGCCAGAGCTGTTATTGCTGAACATATGCTAAAAAATATAATATTAATATTAATCGTTTTTCGAATTATTCTTAACATGTTTTGATACGATTTATTATTGTTGATTTTTTTGACAATTTTCATGGTTTATAATTTGGCTTGCATTTTTAGCGACTTTTCTGTTATTTGCTATATTATAATTGTAAAGGCATGGATTAAAAGATAAACAATTATTCTGATATTTGCTTCCAATGTTGAGTGGAATGATTAGCTTTTTCTTCGACTAGAAATTCACCTCGTAACTAAATATTTCTAGGCGATGATTTTGAATATCAAAACTTGATTTTATTTACTGATCGAAACTGACAACCTACTCAAAGCAGTGGCCACTGAGGCCTATGAAACGGATATGTAAATAGTACAAAGAGAAAATCTTGTGGAATTTACCGATATCGATCGTAATCCTATTGGTACACTTGAGATACTCAATGGGCTTACTGGGGGGGGGGGGGGGAGCAGTACTTTCTAGTCAAGTAGGAAAACGATCCAAGTAGAACAGCCGTGAAGAAATATCTCAGAAATAAATAGGAAAATTTATTTGATTTTCTGCACACAGGAAGAGAGTTGAATAATAATCACGTAAGATACGGTGGCAGGATGGAGATCTATCACAGTCGCCCTGGCTGACTCATGAAGTATAATTACACGAGTCTTAGAATTACCATTTCGACAACGCTTCTCGTTTCTAGTGGCTTCTATTAATCATGTGATATCCTCATTCAGCTGTCTAGCAGGTTCCTTTTGTAGCACTCATTACGTGCAGAATACGATAATGATGTGGTGTGTTTGCCCTCTCATATTTTAAAGTCTGTATAAAATCCATGACTGTAAAAGAGCTTTGAAAACGGGTCACCAGAAACTCAGCGTTGCATTAAACATTAATGTAGTAAACAGGGTTTTTTTTTTTTACGTTCAACTTTAATATGCACACTTCAACGAGGAAGTTAATTGTCGCCCAATGATTAACAGTGTACAGTGAGTGTAGGTATAACGCACAAATATATATCCTAACCAATGATTATTATTTTTATTATTTTTTTTTTTTCCCGAACGACTCATCAATGTTGAAAGCAAATAACAACACCCAAAAAAAAAAAAATAGTGAGTGGATGTGCTACCTCGACGGAGTGTAGTTTATTCCCTTATTGATTAAACCATGAAGCGCCCCAACCCTGTTGGAGTGTGTGTCGAAGGCGAACTATTAATCACGTGACATGGTCGTTGGCTTATTGTTGTCCTACGGACATTAGCGGCTTGCGTACGAGTTCCCTTGGACAAATAGCTTCCTTCCTTGAAGGCAACTTTCAAGATGCTATCGGGGATGGCCTACTTTATACACAGGCTTTTCCCTAACTCTGATTCCGGGATGAACGTTAGACGCGTTCATCCTCTTTCCTTCGCTGCGTAGTTTCGTGCTTTTTATCTATCTTTCGTTCACTCTTCGTAGTATCGGTCCTGCTGCGCTCTCTGTTTATTTGACTTGACTTTTTTATATTCCTTTTCCTCTCTATCTTGCTTTATTTTTTTGTCCTTTTTTTTTTTTTTCATCTCTATCTCCGATTCATTCATTTTCTTACAGTTTATTTGCATTGATCTTTACAAACTGAAGTTAATGGGTTTTTCTTGTTTATATTCAAATTTTCGAAAAGTTTTTCAACGATATAGTATTTCTGGAAATATGAATAAAATTTTTATAGAATCGTTGGAACATTATTTCTTTGAAATTTCAACTTAAAATTTTTCGATTTTTCAAATTTCAACTTAAAATTTTTCGATTTTTCAAATTAAAACTTAAAATTTTTCGATTTTTCAAATTTCAACTTATAATTTTTTAATTTTTCTAATTTTAACTTGTAATTTTTCGATCTTTCAAGTTTTTAAAAAATTTCTAGAATTATTCTTAACGTTCCTTCAACTACAAATCGTTATTCTGCACGGACTTTTGATAAGGAACATTTTACTTGAATTACATTTTTCTTTTTTAATATTATGTAATCGTCATCCTCTTTTGTTTACTATTGCTAATCCCCGATCTTTTCAGTATAACGTGTTCAGATTTCTACAAAGTGTGGAAGTCAGTTAATGCTTGTAGAACACTAAACATAGCAATTAATGTTAATTATCAGTGTCATTCTGATAATTAATAGGCATCTTTTTTATACCATTTACATTTGCCTTCTGACTATCTCTTTACTTCAAACTAATATTGATAATAGATGATATGATAACTTATTAATAACTTAATACACGAAAGGGACCAATCTTAATATTAGTCTTTTTTTAAATATTAGTTAGTCCTCATTCGTTTTTTTTACTGCTATTAATCCCTAGTCTTTTCACTATCACTAGTCCATTGATTTTATCTATTTAATGTTAATATTTTTACAAAAATGTACCGTTAACGCTCATGGAATAATAATAATTGTTAATGCTAATTAAAATTATATCAATTATTAAAATATTAATTCTGGAAATTAATGGTGATCTCTCTCTCTCTTATCTTCTATTCATTTCTTACTATTATCTTCTATGGGCTTACCAAAATATGGTTTACAATGTTAAATTCTCCGGCTGTTGATGCAAAACTAATAAATTGTAATTAACTCTCTCGATTGGTTTCATTACATTTTTTACTGTTTTTTGAAGAAGGCAACAAGGCACTCCGTGATCAAATACTTATCACAGAATTCTTTGGTGAAAACTTGACTAGCAATTCCTTATTTAAAAAAAGTCCTTTTTATAAAATAAACCTTAACATTTTAAGCTAATATATTCATTCACTCCCTCTAATCCATTATGTAAATACAACCTCTAATTACAAATTAAGATTCCACGTTGATGTTTTGGTCGCATCAATACAGGCCCAACGAATTTCATCTGTCACTCTCTACGTTTGTCTGTCTCTCGGGAATACCTGAAAAATCATCCACCGCCACACTTGAAGTTCCACAAATGTGTGCAATCAGATACAGTACTAGCAAAGTATTAATTCCTTGATAATCACCGGGCCAAATTCGCCAACTATGAAGAAAGAGGAAAATCTCGTGCGTTATATCAGTGCTTGGCCAAGTTAGCGTTGCCAAAAGCCTCGAGGGAAATCACATTAAATGGAACGGTGAGCTTTGGTTCCCAGAGTGTTTCGAGATTGAAGGCCGTAGAGTTATGGGATTGCGCGATTTCGAAGATATTACATTCCCCAATATAGCTCCGCGTGCCATTCTGCCTTAGCGACCGCTGGTCACAGAAAACCATTAAGAGTCCATCTATCAGACGACTTTGCCTTGTTAAGAGTGTAATTAATCTCTTAACGCTCTACGTACAACAGCGAACGATCCATCAATGAAAACTGGGGATGTCTATGAATGCAGTGGTCCAACTATCTTCATAGAGTACTTCCGATGAAATGGTCTGTAATATTTTCAATGCTGCCTTCGTGGATGAGTTTAAATCTACACACAGAATTCGGTTATTATTATTACTTTATTCACATAATTGATACACAGTCAACACAGGATATCATTTAAATAATAATTTTACTGGTGATTCAGAACAATTCAGATTCTGCCCAAGAATCTAAGAATAGTCCGTCCGGTAACGTCGTAAAATATGGACTGTTCCAAGTAATGCTTTTTTTTTTGTAGGTCATATGGGGTCATTTCCTTGATGTTTAATTGCTGTAAATAGTTGGACAGCTTCTTTGAAATTGCACCGATAACAATTGGGATGATTTTGTTGTGTTTAAGCCACAGTCGGCAACTTCGATTTTTTTTCCAGTTCTTTGTTGTTAATGTTGTTATCACTGAGTACTGCGATATCGATAATCCAAACCTGTCGATATTCGATAATTGTGATGTCAGGTCTATTGTGTTCCAAATGCCGATCAGTTTGTATTGTAAAGTGCCAGAGAAGTTTTGCTGTTTCGTTTTCCAATACTGTCTCTATTTCATGCTGCCACCAGTTATCAGAAGTAGGAAAGCCATATTTTTTGCATACATGCCAATGAATTATTTTAGCCACTTGATAATGGCGGTATTATTATTATTATTTTTTTTTTTCCCTGTAGGATGATAAATAAAATGTTATGACAGTTTAAAAAAATATTATTATTATTATTATTATTATGTGGGAAAGAAGACAAATCCAACGCGCATAACCTTTTGTTAAAACCCTAATTCCAAATTATGATACCCAAGCCCTAACAGTTTTTTTCCCTTTCAGCTCCAACCCACGATTTCTTCTCTTGTTATTAATTAATTTTATATATTAGTATTTTATTTATTTTTTACATAATCTGGTAATCCTACTTTAGAAATCAAACATGGACCTTTTTCGATCCCATTCAGACCATCCACTACGTGGAATGGTGATATCACACCGGACAATAAAATTCGTCTACCACCTCACCTAAAGACAATTACACGCATCTATGTCCACAGCGGGATTTGAACCCGCAGCAGCCCATTGGTTGGAGAAAAGATACGCTAAAACACTTAACAAACCAAGACGGCTTGTTCAGTATTTAAGATTCCTGAATCTAGATTCCAAATACTTCAGCATCAAAGTTTCTTATTTATTCATAATTTAAATCCATTTTAATTTAATTAATACCTCCTTTCTCTCTCTCTCTCTCTCTCTCTCTCACACACACACACACAGATCTATTAGATCATACGTAATTTGTGTTCTTCCCTCAGGCCACTTGTGAGCCTATACATTAATTACACTCCAGTATCTGGTTTTAATAAGTGTGTTATTAGGTTGGTTGGTCTGTTTAGGTCATGAAAAATCTGAATTATCCGGGGTTCTTCCGTGCTCGTTTCGTAGAGAATGGGTAACTTATTTTCAGTAGTTTATCCTTTTTTATTTCAGAGAAATGTTCCTTATTTCTAACCAAGTCTTTATCTAATCAAAGGGAGCATATCATGGAATCCCTCAAAGGAATAGCTAATTAATGCACGTTTTCTATGCAGATATTCATAAGTTCTTCGCACTGAAAATAGTTTATTGGGGAAAATAAATCTCATGGAATATTGAATGGGACTTTTCTATCTCTTGGATTTTAATGATTCCATCTCGTATCACATTTTCGTAACTTTAAAATGCGTTTATTTTTACACTTCTAATCCCTTTTCCAACTTCGTCATTTTCACAATCAACAAATGGAAAGGGAATAATTATCTTTCAAGTACTAGCAGGTCTATTTAATCATTCTGTCACAGGCTCAGAGAAGTCTCTAAGGGACAATTAGATACAAGTTAATGTTCTTCCGTGATCTGTGGGTCTTCATTTTGTGCAAATATATAACCTCTCGTAGAAGGTAGTGGCGGACAGATTTGTCGACCTTCGCTACAGGGAAACCATCTCATCATTCAAAGTAGCGATAAATCTCTTTTACTTTTGTTTATTTGACTAATGTGCTGCAGGCTTTTACTGAAGTGTACGGAAACTGAGCACTTGAAATTATTAATAACCCTTTTACATCACTAGGGGACAATAAAATGTACTTAACGCGCAGGTTAAATCTCTGCCACACTAAAGTGAAGTCAACGAAAGTTCACACGGCAAAAGAGGTCATGATTCATGACGTGTGTCAGTGCTGGTGATGGAAAGAGAAGAGAACATGACAGTTTGCTGAGAAGTTTGTTGAGATATAAAAAAAAATATTTAATAAACTGAGATATATAACACCTTTGGGACATTTTACATCAGGAAAAGTGTTAAACTTAATTGGTTACCTTTCAACAATACTTGTGCTGGATGTTAATTGTTGTGATTACACCGCCATATGCAACACTTATATCGCGACTAGTAGCGCTATCTGTCGGTAGTTATGTGAAATCTACGAAATTTTAAAAATATGTCAATTGCTATTTTTTATGTGCATACGTGTAGAAATAGAGTTTGTGTAAACCTCAATGGGGAATATTATGGATCCATCCATATTTTATAACTAAATAGAAAGAAACTTTATATTTTCAAAAATGCCTAGAGACCATATGAGATTATAATCTTCGGCATCAGAGTTCAGTTGACTGCCTTGATTTTGACTATTTAAATAACACCAAGATCACTGCTAGAGAGCCTCTTTAGCTCAAGTCATATAGACGACCCTTTGGTCGAAATTACATGGATTCGAATCCTATATATGAAGTGAGGAATCTGGTCTCTTTCGACTAAAGGTGAGTCAGCCGGTCTCATACTGAGGATTTCTCTCCGGGAAACGTTGGTTTTTCGTCTCTTAAAACAGACAAACCTGCCCGTGAACACAGAGATCTACAGGCATAAATATAGCATTACTCTTAGGAGATGCAGAAGAGGAAAGACGTACCATCTTCATTATTCTGACGTGATCACTAATCAGGATGCTCCACCCATACTGAGGAACGAATGGATTGAAGACGAAAAGTCAAATGCCGAAGATTATATTCACATAAATTTCAAATTTCAAAATGTTTAAGATTTTCTATATTTTCCTATAAAATTTAAGTGTACATATAATATTGTCTATTAGATTGACTATAAAACGAGGTTTAGTATTATAATTTAGTAATTTCTTATACACCCATCATAAATTCAGTTATGATGAATTTAACTTCCTGATATATATTGTTGTTTTGCCCCTGTATTTTGCCAATATTTTGACAATATTTTGCCAAATGGCGACTCCAGGTGAATCCTCAGAAGAGCATAGCCGTCTTATTCTCTAGAAGATCAGTGCTTCCCAAAGAAGATATTCTCCTCTTTAACACAAAAATTCAGTGGAAAACAGAGATCAAGTATCTCGGTGTAGTAATGGACAGTAAACTGACTTTCAACTTCCATATCAAGACTCTCTGTCCAAACACATCCAAAACCATAGCCCAGCTCTATCCGCTAATAAACAGAAACAGTAAGCTGAGCACCAGAATCAAACTTCTCATATACAAACTGATGGTTCGTCCAATACTCACCTATGCCTCACCGGCCTGGAGCCATACTTCAAACTCAAATATCATTAAATTGCAACGTATTCAGAACAAGTGTCTTAGAATGATCCTGGGCGCCCCATGGTTCATCCGAACTGTCCAACTGCACCGCGACACGGAGGTCCCCTATATTTACACCTTCATGCGGACTATAGCAACCAAATTCTTTTCAAAAGCAACTGTGCATCCTAACAGACTGATCCAACTGGCCGCTGACTATGATGCAATGGACTATTCTAAGCACAAAAGACCTAAAGCCATCCTCAACCCCCTCATTGAGGATTAATCTCCTAGCCCACTCAGGGCGAGCAATATAGCTCATAAACTCTTTCTACTCACAGTCTCTATTAAGATAGCCGGGAATACGAAAAGCTTTTGCTTCACCCGTTAAGCCAGTAATGTTACTAGTTACTAGTTGTTTTGCCCCTCCACAGAGACACAAATATTCCCTATATTTTCTCTTTTCTACAATCCTTAGCAACCAAGTTTTTACTAAAGAAGTCCACACATCCCAACGATTTGGTTCAGCAAGCTGCAGCATACGATCCAACGGACATATTCAAATATAGAAGACCAAAAGCTATATTAGCCTCCTTTAGTGATGCATAATCTCCATGCCCATTCAGGGCGAGCAATCTGCTCATAAATTTTACCTTCACTGTAACCACAACAGATAGCGGGGAATGTGAAAAGCATCTTGCTTCACCCCTAAAGACATAATTGTCAATTGTTTTTCCCCAGAGATTGGCGGCGGTATAGACAACCAAAAGTCCTTTTTAGGACTTCCAGGGTAGCGGATGGCAATGCTGTAGCCAATGAAGTTTTAACTGAGGCTCGGCTATTGCCGTTACCCAGCCATGACTAGAGCTTTTTAGCTCAATAACACTCCATCCACACAGATTTTCTTCATTCAGATGACGGGATAAAGAGTCAAAGACTCAGTCCATCGCCCAGTTCTTTTAAGAACATGTTTTGCCTCAACTGATCATAGCTAACACAACTGTCCCCCAGAGGGCGAGCTTAGCTGCTTACAAAACTCCCTTTCCCACATAACTTTCATTACAGACAAAGCGGAATATGAAAAGCACTTGGGCTTCACCCATCCTGACAATAGCGTTATGCGTTATCATTTTTTTGAATTGATTGATTATTAGGGACTGAATTATTTTGGAGATCGGAAGTGTTATCTTAGACTGTACCTGATTGAATTTTATACAAGGTTTTTCAGGAACTCACATTGCACTGGCGTTAACACAGTTTGATTCCTACTGTCTTCCCCTATTCATGAAACATTCAAGAGATCTGATGGCCGTGTAAGGTCCCACTGCTATGAGGACCAGTGTTGGATGTGTGATGAGCAGATCCGGATCCTTAATAAGGAGCAGTCCCCTAGAGATTTTCGTAATGTTCGTAATGGACAAGCTTGAATCTGGGTGGCAGGGTTTTATAAAGCAGTACACTTAAACTAATGATCAGGATGGAGGGGAGGAGGAGGAGGTAACACAAGGAGAATGCATTACTGTTCTGTCACCAAAATTCCCCTGTCAAAACCACTCAAAGGAGGGAGCATTCAAACAAAAGACGCAGAACTACAGAAAACCAGATGGACGAAGACTCACCAACACCAGATGTCCCGAGGAACACTGTAAAGGTTCCACCTGTTATACTAAGGGACAAGGACAAATGGACCACCGTCTCATCAGCCCTTAGGGAACATAATATCTCATATTCCTGGGACAAAAACCTAGATGAAGGAATCGAAATCCAGCCAGTCTCTGTAACTGACTACAGACAAATGACAAAGCTAATGGACAGCAAACGTCTTCCTTACCACACATTTGCTTTACCCACTGAAAAGAATTTGAAGGTGATACTTCGTGAGGTCACCGAAGGTGTCACCTCTGAAGAAATCACTGCTGACCTTATGAGTCAGGGCCTGACCCCCAGTCAAAGTGAGCAGGGTGCTTAGGTGAGTTAAGTGGCTTGGCTTATTCCACTGGCACTCGTAGAGATTGACAAGATGCAGAAAAAGATATACGAACTGACTGCTATCTGTGGCCTCAGAATTTCTACTGAGCAGCTAAGGAAAAGGTCATCACCTGGGCAGTGCCATACATTTGGTCATGCCCCAAAACTATTCAAGGCCAACTTAAGGTGTTTAAAAGGCGGAGAGGGCCACCTGACCATCACATGCTCCAAACCAAGATCCACGCCAACTAAATGCCCAAACTGCGGAGGACCTTACCCCGCCAACTACAAGGGGTGCATTGCACATCAGAAGAACCGTGGGTTAGCAAAAGCTGCGACACTCAAGGCAACCTTGTGGATCGCCTCTCTGTCCAAATAATCTCCAATTCGACAACTCAGAAAGGGAAACAAACTGCAACAGTGACCAAAACGTATGCCGAGGCTGTACGAACTAAGCCTGTTCCATCCCATGAACAAATAAGCTCTAATCCAACGTCAGTATTAACTACCTCGCTGGCTACCATGTTACAGAAATTCAGTATGACAAATCCTTTGCCGTCCTCCACGAAAAGATTCCTGAAAGGCACCCATTGAATTCTGACAGCCCTCAATCATGAATAAAAGAAAATACAAGCCTGACTTCCTCATCATCACTGCATGGAACGCAAATGGACCGAGCAACAAACTCCTGTAACTTCAAGAGTTCACTCAAAGATACAATCTTGATATAGTCTTAGTAAATGAAACACATCTCAGGCCAGCTAATACCTAAATTATGGGCTCTACGGACTCCATTATTATGGCTGGAGATTTCAACGCCAAACAAACAGCTTGGTTCAGCTCCACAATCAACAATAAAGTACATTAAACAATTATTCAACACAAAACTCTATAGTTATAGTCAAACCTACAGAGCCCACCCATCACAGTCCAATCGGAAGCTCAAATGTACTTGACATAGTCATCCTCAGAAACATTAGATACCAGTATCAGCTGCAAACACTAAACGACTGTCTTCCGACCACAACCCCATCCTGCGTAAGCTCGGTAGGCTCGAGCAACTCACTCCTCCGTATTCCTTTACACCATGGGACAAACTCTAGAATTCTCCCAGAGCACATCGGCCCTGCCCTTGTTATTCACAATAAAGAGGAGATAGACTATGATATAAATAACCTAACCAATCAAATTAAAAAAAAAATAAAATCAATTACCCAAACTACACTCTTTCATCCGATCAGGCGGATCCCCGAGGAAATCATGGACCTAATGAGAGCAAAAAACAAAACGAAGTCCGAAAGAGATTCAAGTCCGCGAATCTCTTCAAGAACACCGAAACCAAGACTGGGAAACCAAATTGACTAATTTAGACCCAGAGGACAACTCCATCTGGAAATTCTTGAGATCTCTTCGCAATAAAAGGCAACTTATTCCCCCTAATACAGACCAAGAAGAGAACAGCCCACACAGACAAAGAAAAAGCTGAAGCTCTAATAGACAACTTGGAAACACAATGTAACCCCCTCTTACGAAAATTTAAACATCAACCTTATCTACAAAATTCACTGCTGGATCAAACAAGCCTTATAATAACAAAATGATAATTCAGAACCTATCACACCTACTTCTCCAGCAGAAATAACGAGTATTATAACCCATCTGAACAACAACAAAAAAAAGGTTCCAGAGCTAGATGGCATCACCAACTGATTAATCAAATTAGTATCCAGAAAAGCCATAATTCATTTCAACATAATCAACGCAACTCTTAGATTTCAGCACTTTCCCACAATCTGGAAAACTGCCGACATCATCCGTATCAAAAAGACTGGAAAGAACCCTCAACTCCCAGAACGCTACAGACCTATCCGTCTTCTATCATGTCTAGGTAAGGTCACTGGAAAAAGTTATTCTCACAAGGCTTCAATCTGAAACGGACAAGTTAGGAATAATTTCCAAAACAGAAATTTGCATTCCATAAAGACCATAATACTGTACAATACATAGACTAGTTGAGCACATTACAAAAGGTTACAATTGGAACCTCCACAGCTGCAGTCTTCATAGACGTTACAAAGGCTTTTGACAAGGTGTGGCATCAGGGCCTGCTTTATATAATTCAACCTACACTGAATTCACAGAATTCAACCTACCAATCAAGATAATAAAAATGATTGATGCCTACCTGAAAGACAGATTTATGCAAATCAAAATAAATGAAATTACATAAACAAGACAGAAAAGGAGGATTTAAGTAAACCCCCTCCCCCTCCCCCCCAAAAAAAACGTACAGCTATAATGTTTTCCAACAAGAAGGTCCAGAGCAGAAAGACATACACCTTTTAGGAGTCAAGATTCCATGGCAGACTGAAATTAAATACCTCGGGGTGCTGCTTGACAAAAAAACTTCATTTCAGCAATCACATAAAACACATTGGCTCGAAGACATCTAAAGCAATCGCGCAACTCTACCCCATGATCAACAGCAGAAGCAAGCTGGAAATACGTAACGTAACAAACTACTTATATATATACTAGGGGGCTCTGCCCCCCCTCACCGGCGCCTAACCCCTCGAGTTCGGAGCTGGTAAGCCGGAGACAAAAAACGTTTCAAATTTCGGCTTATATATATATATGTAATTAATTTTTTAACTTGGGGGTACTGTATATTAGGGTTACCAAGTAATTTTATAAGCTTGGTTATTTAACTCCTAATCCCAAGTATGCAAACAATTAAGTTTGCGCCTGAAACATAGTTCAAGTCTAAAGATGGTACAACACCAGGGCAACTCATTGTAAAGGTGGTTAAAGCTCTGATCACTATTCTTAGTATTTTGCCATAATGTACCATATTTAGACTTAAACTATGTTTCAGGCGCAAACTTAATTGTTTGCATACTTGGGATTAGGAGTTAAATAACCAAGCTTATAAAATTACTTGGTAACCCTAATATATATATATATAAGATGGTAATACACCCAGTCATCACGCATCTTCTGTATGAAGTCATACCTCGAATACAAATATTCAAAAACTGCAAAGGATAGAGAACAAATGTCTGAGGATGATTCTGGATGCCCCATGGTTTATAAGAAGAGAAGTTAACATTCTCATATCTCCTCCCTTCTCCATGATCTAGCAGGAACGTTCTTCACCAAGACAAGTAATCATCAAAACCCGCTAATCAAACAAGCTTCGAACTAAAATGAATCGGAAACCTATAAATATAAAAGACCCTAAATCTATCTTATGCTCAGCTGAACACAGTTAATCTCAATGCCCTCACAGGGAGAGCCTAGAGCTTATAACACTCCACTCAAAGAATTTCCCTCACAGACAAAGGGGAATATGAAAAGCATTAGTGCTTCGCCCATCAAACAAATAATGTTCCGCGTTTATTGTTTTGAGTGGAGGATTTTGCTCGTTTATGCAAATGAACTCATTCATAAAAGGGTAATCAAACGAATTGATTAAACATAATTTGACAAAAACGTTGACAAAGAGCTTCATCTGAGAAAGTTTGGTGTAAACATCATCAGCCGAAAAAGAGTGTATTAAGCGGGGGGGGGGGATAAAAATACCCCTCAAACATTAGAAATTTAAATATGTCTTTTCAGCACAGAAGCAAAAAAAAAGCAAAAGTCCAAAGTCCAAAACCTGTAGTATAATTCACAATTTTTTTTTTCAAATATTTAATTTTCCTCAGACACCATCTACTTTCTACCATTTCTAGACCAAATGACACAAAACTTTCCGTAAAATACATTAAAATTCAACATTCAGCAATATAGTGTTGCTTCTTTTGTCGCAAACAGTTCTTTCGAATGGTTGTAGTTTCCACACAAAAAATACTTATTTTCTTCCTTCGTCTGTTTCTTAAATAATGCGGAGGATTTTGTATTCTTCCTATTTTTTTTTTTCCTTTTTTACTCTACGCGAAGTCGTAGTTACATGTCGTTTGCTTCAAAGGAAAAATTAAGTTCCAGAAGTTTTTTCCTCTTAAAGTTCAAGTCCACTTTGTTCTTAGAAACCCGACGAATGTCTTTATATGTTTGTGTCCTGTGCCGCAATTTTGTTTAAGTTTTTTTTCGGTTTTGTAAAGTATTCACAGTAAAATTTATACCGCACTTGGAATGCACAACAACAAGAATGGTGGTGTTGCATTTATGGATGCTACACCCCTCCGAACAACAAAGAATATAAATTAAATTGAAGCCTACCTTTAGAAATGTACAATGTCTGAATTTGTGGACATTCCATTTGGTACTACTACTCCCCCACTCTTTCAATAGTAACTAACAATGAAGAATTTTATATAATAAGCTTATTCTTTGAAAGAATTAAAAAAAAAAAACGCCATTTTTCTAAGTCAGCGCATTACAGTCTTCAGAATTAACTTCTTAATTTTGAAGATTCGGATCGTAGTCGAATGTACAGTTCTTTAAAAAGAAAAGGAAATGCGGATCTTGTTGTGAAATATCTTTCTCTCATTTTTAATGTCCAAACAGATCGATTATTAAATTTAACTGTTTAAAGAAGAATAACCAACATAGTTAATGATACAATTTTCGAGTCGTATGAAAAAAATTTGACGATGAAATGTTAATAATTTGATACTTTTAAAATGTTGAAAACAATAATTTAAAATGGTATAAAATGAATAATTTTTGAATTTTAGGTCCAAATCTACGGTTACAATTCCGATTTGTACAGTAACATGACACAAGCATCTCTTATGTCTCAGGGATTGGTTGGAATAGCCCTTATGATTCAGGTAAATTCTTTCTCCTCACCCCCCCCCCTCCCATCTCCTGTACAACGTGCAGTTATCCAACTTCTTTCTTGGTGCATTTCTTTCTCTTTTTTTTTGTACTTTTTGCATCCTAATGAAGACAATAAAACACGGACAAATATTTTCTTTCCTTTTTAGATTGGTGAGACGTCAAACATGGAGTTGAGGCTGCTGACAAGTCAGCTACATCAAATTTTATACAAAGGTGAGTATTATTTATAAATATATAATATTAAGTAACATATCCATTATGTGAATAATACATGCGCTTTACAATCGAACAGTTTCCAGAAATGATCGCTAGAGGGCGAGCCATTTATCCGAAAACTAGCGCCGATTATGAGTACTGTAATTGAATTAATGTTCTTGACCATTGTAAAATTTTTTTTTTGGTTTTTAAGGTTGTTTAAGATAATTTATTTTTTACTTACATTCGCGACGGGTTATTAAGAACAAAGATTTTGTGCGAAATTAAGCAGACAGGTTTTATAAAGTACATTATATTTGACAAGAAATTATATTTAATCCTAATCTAAGTGTAAGCAAATAAAGTTTGCAAAAGTCTGCTTGTATGTTAAAGACTGTTGAGTTGTGAAGATACTTCAAGAACAAACTTTGCTCGTACCTGAGTGAGGATTAAAACAAGAAAGGCAGGCGCATAGGTGATGAAGCCATGAGTAAAAACTAGCATTTAAAATAGCACAAACATTTTAGGATAGTCCAGAAAGCACTACAGATGCTAAACGTTCTGGTTATTCATCAATATCTCGCGAATATTATCCTCATTAGTGGCTTCATTCGTTAGAACGAAAAGAATGATTCTCCTTGAGTTAATGAACAAGCAAGCCTCTCTGGACTGTCAAAACGGAAAAGTGCAGACTTGTTTCACAATCATGACAATGCGCCCGCTCATCCTACCTTCATTTTCCAGTTTCTGGGGAAAACAAATCAATCACTTTTACCTCCCTACTTGTTTGCCTATACCTGCGGACTTTTTTTATTTTAAAATAAAATTCAAATTGAAAGGTTACCTTGAACAACCTATGAATTCAACTGCAATTGCTTAGATGACATACGATATCACTCGAATTTTCAGTCCTATTTACAAACATGGAAAGATAACTGGACTCACTCTTTTAACAGTGGGCGAGACAAGACTAGCTCTAATTGCATGGGTTGGATTGTTTCTCCTATAATGTACCAGTTTGATTTGTTTGCCAATTTTAAATGGACCTGACGGTAAAGCTACCATCTTTCCATGGAAATATCAGAAAAGATAACTGGAGACACCTACTTTCTGCGAACGTCCAGTTCTATTGAAAAAAAAAAAGATGAGAGTTAAACTCGCTGTGACGCTATCGTTTAAGAATAAATTCCCGATACGTTTGGATTACAATTGTATATTAGTCAATGAATTGCCGCACATGAATAAAGAACACAAACATTTGCGACTTTTTATTCAACAATGAAGACAATAATGCAGAATTATTTGATCCAAATCACAAACGAAAAAAAAAAAAAGACTCAATCAAAGTGAATTCTATAGAAAGTTCTTTATCATTGAACACGGTTGTATTTTTATATCTGCAAAGCTTCTTTTTTTTCCCCGTTTCCCCTCCTTCTACCAAACTTTTAAAGAAACTGTTCCAAAGAGATAGGGGAAACGATGGATTACATTAGTTTAATATTTTCTCCATGCACCAAGTGAAATCGCTTTGGATATTTTTTTTTCTCCGTGACCATCGTACGGATTGGCAGATCAAACATTCCTGCGCATCCCAGTCTTTACATCCTCTCACGTCAGCACAGCTTGTCATCTCTTACCTAAAAAAGCCTATCCGTTGCATCCCAATCATTCGAGCCCCCAAGACACGCTACACATACCAGCAAATGCTGACTGTGAATAATAAAAGGAAATCCGGAAGAGGCCCAGTGTAAATCGACGCAGTTTTCACATGTACTCCCCATCAATCATAAAGAACCTTTGAGTACATGCAGCCTCCTCCTCCTCCTCCTCCGAACACAAGCACGCTCTCCAAATTCTAAGGTAAACGGTCAAGGCAGTATGCGATGAATTGCCTGTAACCAGTGCAAGAAGGTTGAAGAAATTTTGCTTTGTAATAAATATATTTTTGTCTCCTTATCCTCTCTTTTATCGACTGGTAGGAAATGTTTGCACTTCTCTACTGGAATAAAAATCGAAAATTATATATCACAAAGATGTAGGTTTATGGATGGTGGGGGATGAAACACCAAAAAAAAATATAAATAAAGATTTATTTAAATTAAAAAATAATATATATAATGAAATATTTCTAATTGTATTTCTTATTAAATTTTGTTTATAAAAATGTCTAAATAAATTTTAATGTTCAAGAATTTTTATATTTTTTTAAATTCGAATGTATCAGAAGATAAAAGTTTTAGAATTTAAATTTACGCTCCTTAATATAAGTGGATTTATAATATAATAACCTGAAATATATATACTTAAATATAATTAAATACAAAGTAGAACCTTATCCTTATAGTCCTTATAAGGAGTGGCTTAAAGGGGCTAAGCAAGAATGCTTTTTATCTTCCCCGTTATCTGTAGAGGACAGTGTAGGAATAAGGTGTTATTGGGCTATTAAAGCTCTGATCATGGCAGGAGGGTAACAGCAATAGCCGAGCCTCAGTTAGGACTTCATTAGCTACAGCATTGCCATCCATTACCCTCCAAGGGTATTAGATTGAATGGAATGAATCAATCACCGTATCTCACAGTCGATTGATCCCTCCAAAGTAGGTTCTACTTCAAAATAAAAAGCTGTGATTAATAAATTAAGCTCATTTCTTTATTTTTTGTTTACATTTTTTGAAATTTAATTATTATTATTATTATTATAAAAGAACACTTGAGTCCACAGATTAATCGCGGGAGATCCACTAACAAACTTATCAAATCGAAAGATATGAAATTTTTGTTTATTTTTAAATGTTTTTTTTTTTTTAAATAACAAAAATAAGTCTTTTGACACCAATAATTTATTTAGATACTTCATTAATATTAATATTTTGAGTAAGTAAGCCCATATATATATATATATATATATATAAACTTCTTTACAATCATCTGACTCAAACCATTTTGTGGATACTTCAACAGGACAATTGTGTGTTTGTTTAATTATAAACGTTCATGTTTAAAAAGGACTTAAAATTTTACAAAAAAAAGAGTCAAAGTTATTGATGGCTCATTGTATGAAAATATAAAAATTAAATTAAGTAATAGAACTTTCTTGATTATTTATATTGAAGTATTTTCTTTAAAATATGTATTGGATATTGATTATACTGGTTAGGTTATAATAAAAATGTGTAATAGATACTGGTTATATAAAAATATTATACTGTATTAAATATATATTAATAATTACTAGTTACTAGCATTAAGGAATAATACAAAAATAAATAAATACGTAATAAACACACACACACACAGAAAAACGAAACGATATAGAAAAGTTAATTACACGTTGTAATTATGAAAGATTATTTCATAACTGCAGTACACATAAATGCTAAGTGAGAAGCAACAATATATATTGCAAATTGCAGGCAAATACGGAGAATGGATTTAAACCAAAAGGATTGAGTCTTTCTCATAATTTTTAAGTTAAAAAAGATATCCATAAATATATGGAATGCAAGAGGATTTCTACTTAAGAAGCGCAACAGTTGAGGTATTGATATGTACTCAGACATTTTTTTTTCATGATCTGAAAAAAATCGCAAAATATTGCTTGTTGTATAAGAAAGGTAGAATTTGCACCGGTGACATATTTATACTAAAACGACTAAAACTAAAACGAAAAAAATCATAAAACGAAAAAAATCATAAAACGACTAGAATTCCATTTGTAGAAACATTTTTATTTGAATATCGTCCCGCGAAAAGTCGTAAATCTATTCTACATTAGCACTGTAGGTGGATAAGGATTACTTCATCAAGGAATATCGACAATACTTTTCCAAGCCACCTCAGGCCTCCAAATAACAGGATGATGGTTTCACAGCAGGAGTCGAAAATCATAAAGATTTTTACAAATATCCATGTTCCCTCAGTAGAATTCGAACACGCAGCCTGTTAATTCGTGAGCGAGAATGGACGTTATTAACTCATCTGGCATTTCAATAAATGATTAGGGGAAAAAAAAAAGCTTTCGATTTAATTCTGCAAAACAAAAAACAATGCGATTGTGTGTGTGTGTGTAATGCAAATTACTTATGTTACATCAGTTCATTCCCGTTTTTGTCTTACTCAGTAAGTTAGCGTCATCTCCAATGGTAAGCTGTTCGACGACTACTTGAAGCACGTCATTCACAGGCATATTGGCTTAATATGTGACGAAATGCCGTCTCAGCGCTATGGAAGCAGTTTTTTTAGGAGGCAGGAACCATTGCAAGAAGAGTTGAGTTGTCCGATGCGACGTCAGCCAGACCATACTGCTATCTGGATCTAATAGCAAGAAGAATCCTACAATGTCCTATCATCGACTGTCTCCTGAGGTTGCTCCGGCACCAGGTGTAAACATTTCCAACGAACTATGTTAGACGGCTCGATTCAAGTGAACACTTTACCAAGGAAGTCAGTAGTTTGTATCCATTTAGTCATAACCCACCGCAGAGCTCTTGAATATGTGGACTAGGAGTCCTGACAAATGGGGTACAATTCTGTTCTATAATGAGTCCCATTTTAACCTACCTACGTACTCTAGACATTGTTTAATCTAGAGAGAGAGAGAGAGAGAGAGCGATCCAACATCATACAAAGGAACTTACAATGGAGGTGGTATTCTTATGTGAACCGAGATCAACGCCTGAATCCATCTTCATGTTTTAATAGAGATACCGTAACTACCCAAAGGTACTAAGAAAATATCCTCCAACCCTCTATGCGAATTTGTAGGGAAGCAGTTGGACAAATTTTCTGTTCATAAATGTCAATACAACTGCTCTTAGAGCTCAAATGGTGAAGGAGTATTTAACCAAAGACATCCAACGAGTGCTATTGCCATCACTAGACTTAAATGCCATCATCTTATGAGATGAGATAACCTTAGGCGTCTCATTGGATATCAACAACCACTCCTTCAATCATTTTTGGTTCGAAGAATGCGTATGTTGCCTCAGAATCTCGAGCATAGTCTACCACTGCCATTTCTATTTAGCCATTTGATGGGATCATATGTAATACTGATATTATTATTATTATTATTATTATTTGACACCTCCAGGGAGTCCAAAGACTCATCAAGGGAGAGTGTGCTAACAGCATCGAACGATTTTTCCTCCTTCCAACTACTAACCGCGCTCAAACTTACTTAACTGAGCCATTAGTAGCAGAGGCTCTACCAATCGACCAACTATATGGCCATATTGTTGAGCATAGTCGTGTTAACTTCTGTAATGGGATATTTTTGGTAATTTTTGTAATGTTGCTTATACCGTCCGATGTATCTCTACCTACTCATTTCATTTTTATTCTATTCTACGCCATACTTTTGCAAACTGCTAGAGTTACACCGTAATGTGTCGAGGAGTGTATTGCATCATCCTGTTAACTACGCATGCGCAGTATTCGAAGATTTTTGAAATGCCTCATATGATTGTAAAAAATTATTTGTGCAGACGTTCTTACATAATGATACAAAAATTATTAAATTCATTAATTATTTACTTCAACTAAGTGCTGAATGGAATTAGTTAATACGAATTTCATAGAAAAAAAACTTGGCATAGTAAAAGTAAAACTTAAAAATAAATATTGTTAATTATAAATAATTTTAAATATTTAGTAAACGACATAACAGAACTGATAACGATATAAATAATAAATTGCATACATTTTCAAGGAATAGCAACGAACAAAAAAAAAAAAAAAGAAAGAAAGGCAAACAAGAAAAGAAACACACTTAAATTTTTATAACTTCACGAAAATACCCAGCAATAAAAATACTTCAGAAAATGAAGAGTTGTTTTTTAAATTTCCTTTCTCTGAAATGAAATTTTAAAAAAATACAGACGACTGGAATGGAATTAACGTTGTGAAAGGATGCACGAGAATGCATACTTAATGAAGATTTAAGAGAGGAATTAAAAATAAATGCAGATGATAAAATAAAAGAACAATGCAATTAAAGTTAGAAGATTACCAAAATAAATAAATAAATATAAACCCAGAGAACGGAGTCCACTAAATAATACCCTAAATATTAAAAGTCCTTAAAAGGACTGGCTAGATGGGCGAAGCAAGAATGCTTTTCATCTTCCCCGTTGTCTGTAGAGGACAGTGTAGGGATAAGGTGTTATTGAGCTATTAATTAAAGCTCTGATCATGGCAAGAGAGTAACAGCAATAGTCGAGCCTCAGTTAGAACTTCACTGGCTACAGCATTGCCATCCATTACCCTCCCTGGATACCCATTTTAGTCGCCTCGTACGACATGCATGAGCTACATTGGGGCTGATACGTAAGTAAAGCCCTGTATAAAAATTGGAACGATCTCTAGACCACTCCATAGTGGCAGAAAGATCGTCCAACTCAGCGTTGGTTCCACTCACCACCGAGCAGAACCGCTCATATTCCAGGGAGAAGCATCCACCGACAAAGCCCCTCACGGGGCCACGCCGGAGAACACTCTCCCCAGAGACTCAAAATACTCTCTCAGGGAAAAATCCCCCGAAATCTATCTAAGCCCCACTCACCGGGAGCAAAATTCCGGAAGAAACCTGAGAGAGCGAAACCCTCGAGGCTGTGCGTCCATTTAGTCACCTGTTACGACACGCATGGATTTTCGGTGGAGCTATTCTTATCCTGGTCATCACACGGTAAGTTCATCTTCTTAAATGCAAATGAATAAAATTAGGAGGTGCAAGAGTATTCTTCAGAGTAAACCTTTAAAATAATAAACAGAACTAATGCACTTAAATATTATTTATTTTTATTTATTTATAATTATTGTTTTATATTTGTTTCTTAAAATTTATAAAATACTAACTTGGATTTTGTTGATAATTCTTTACATCTATTTTAAAAAACTAATCGGAAAGTTGGTACGAAGTCATAGCCTATTCTAAACACTATTTACACACCTTACCACAAAAACATATTTTTATCTGAAATAATAATTAAACTTGTATTTTATGTAACAATATATATATATTTTATATATTTTTTTATTTAATATGAATTTTTGCTAAAATAAAAAAATACCTTGTAGCATTTCATTAGGTTATAATAGAATTAATTTATAGTTTAAACTTTGTTACTTTCCCTGACCGATATTTTGAAACTTCAGTTTCCGAAAAAAAAAAAAAAAAAGCCGTTTGCCTCTGGTAAAGATTATTAATTGAGGAATCAGTTAAAACAAAAGTTTCTCTGGTTGGCAACTACAATCGAACCTACAAGTCTTGTGACTAACTCGATAGAGGGAGACGCTGTTTCTACAGAGTACGCAGCCATCTTTGTACATACAAACATATTTATAATAATTTATTACATACGAATGCGACACATGCTGAATCTCTAATTTACACTTAAATATACATATTAAGAAGTTAATTTTATATATATTTCTTCTTTTTTTTTTAAATTAAAGCGATATTTTTAGTTTTTCCGGTTAATAGAGACAACTTAATTTCGATAAATTTAGGTCGAAACAAAACCAGCTTTTAGATGTATCAAATTTGTAGCTTGCTTTAATCCAGGAAATTTTGACAATTTGCGTAGAACAAGAAGAATCAAGAATAGCAAATGTGCTCTGAGGACAATGGAATATAAACCTTGAATTTATGGAGGGTCATTAGCTGGCACATACAATGTATAGTAATAGGCTCTGTTTATAGCTTCCGTACGCCAGCACGCAGCACATCAGAGCCATTCGTGACTGAGACCATCACCCTTACAGAAAGTCCCCTGATAAACATGAGAGTGTCTACAACTGGATTTAAGTGGCATTCATTCTTCGCGAAAACAGCGACTCTAAAGCAGACTGCATTGTAATCAACGTTCTCACATAAATTTCACGCTATTTACAACCCCTTGAGACGTTTAATTTCATTGTGTATAGAAGGTCTTCGTTCTCAAAGACGTGTTTCTTAAGGTTTCTCTTACTTGAACATCTATTTTACATGCTAGTCGAGGTTTTTTTTTTCTTTTTCTTCCCCTTTAGGATATTTACACTAAGCGTATAGTTTTGCATAAGTAGAATACAGCGAATATACTTTGATCACATTAACTTCTGTTATGGGTTCAATATGTCAGAGGAATTACCATGAGAATGTACTGAAATTAAACTTTTTTTTCGGTATTTTATTACATCGCCCCTGTGCAGAACTATATATATTTATAGATATAACAACAGCATTTATCTGTTGTAGATAAAGGGGAATTTTTTCGATTTCCTGTATGAGTAAACATTGTTACGACATCTCTGAACAACATCTAAACTAACAATCTATTGTTATTGTTGTATTACCTTTACAATACATTTTGTGTTATTCCAAGCATATAAAATCTCACATCTGCTGTTACAGCATGTTTATTTGTTGTATCAGTGTATATTTCTGTTGTCGTTGTTGATCTACTCTTCCAGTATATATTTATATTGTACATCCTTTTATTTGTTATTGTAGTACGTATTCGTCCTCGCGGTTAGCCGAGTGGCTTTGCGCTTCGCAACCATATGCCTGGGGAAGGAGTGTCCTAGGTTCGATTCCCGTCGACGACGTGAGGAGCTTAAGGATTTTCCTCAGCCATAGCCAAGTTAGCGGATCTTGGGCGTGAACAGCAGGTTTTTTTTCCCGCCAGTTTATCTGGGGGTTTTCATCCCGCAAGCAGGCAAACCGCTCTCGTGAACACACAGGTTACAGTCATAAATACTTACGACAAGGAAGGTAATGGGAAATCATCTTGTGCCATTATCTCCCTAGTAATCAGCTGCAACCCTCTCAAAGAGAGGAAGCCACAAGATCAGATTAGTACATATTCATTCACTGCTTCTTTTATTCCACTGTATAGTCATGTGCTGCTGTAGCTATTGTTCCACCAAATCTTGACCTATTGTTGTATCTATTATTTTCGACGAATGACCTATTGTTGTATCTATTGTTCTACCACATCTTGACCACCTATTGTATCTATCGTTCCACCAAATGTTAACCTATTGTTGTATCTATTGTTCTACCAAATAATGTTGACCCATTGTTCCACTATATATTTATATGATTACACATTGTTCCATGCATTTATCTGTTGTTGTTATTGTATTTATTGTTGTAATATTTGGCTTATCTGCTTGGTAATATTGTTCAAAGTGTTTGTTATTATTTTCAGTATGATTCATGGTACTATCAAGAAAATCAGGTTTCTCATCCTGAAAAACTACACTCATTTAGCAGATATAATATATTAATCTCATAGCGTTAGTTACTTTAGTCGGATTCCAACCACCCAAACCTAACTTCTTAGAATATTGCTGTATTTATAATCGATACGTGATAATAGTGTTTATCTATCGAAAACATGCGATGGTCGGTTGTATCATCTACGAAGGCATTTTGCCATCTTGCTACAGAACAATAGATGCGGTGTCTATTGTTCATCTATTATTGCAGCATCTATTGTTGGTACAGAACAATAGATGCGGCATCGATTGTTGCAATCTATCGATTGTAACAATTGATTATGGATTGTTGGTTAACTAAGCTGGATTAAATCAACAAGTTTTATCAGATAAAAATTCTTCTTCTTCTTCTGCAGCTTCTCCCACTTAAGTGGGGTCACTGTTTCTTATGAGTCTCCTCCACACTTTCCTGTCTTGGGCTGTCACCACATCCAAGTTCTTCATCTTCAAGTCCTCTTCTACCAGCTCCCTCCATCTCTTTTTTGGCCGCCCACGCTTCCGCCTTCCTTGCACATCCATCTGCATGACCCTTCTTCCCACATATTCGTCCTCCCTCCTCATCACATGACCAAACCATCTCAACCTTGCCTCCTGTATTTTCGCTCCTAAGTTCGTAACTTTCACTGTTCCCCTGACATAGTCATTTCTCAGATGATCCTTTCTGGTCACACCGCACATCCACCTAAGCATTCTCATCTCTGCTACTTCCATCCTGCTAATGTTATTTTTCCTCAGGGCCACAGTTTCTATAGCATATGTCATAGCTGGCCTCACTACTGTCCTATAAATTTTGCCTTTCAGATTGATCAGCACCCTCTTATCACATAACACTCCAGCCATCTCCCTCCAGTTCCTCCAACCTGCTTGTATCCTGCATCCCACTTCCTTCTCACCTCCTCCATCTTCTTCCACTGTCGAACCTAAGTATCTAAAGTCTCTCACCTTCCTGATGACATTTCCTTCCAGCTCCAGATCTGTCTCCTGGTTGCCATTCACTTTGCAACACATATACTCTGTCTTACTTCTGCTCAGTCTCATACCTCTCTCTTCCAGTACTTTTCTCCATCTTTCCAGTTTAGTTTCCGCTTCTTCTCTTGAATCTACACACAGCAAGATGTCATCTGCATACAACATTGTCCAAGGTGCATCTTCTCTCACCTCCTCTGTTACCACCTCGATCACAATATTAAACAGAAACGGACTTAATGCTGACCCTTGATGCAAGCCAACTGTTACTTGAAAACTTTCTGTCTGTCCCAAACAGGACCGAACACTTGTCTTCACATTTCTGTACATTTCCTGCACCAACCTGACATATTTCTCCGGCACCTTCTTCTCCCTCAGACACCTCCAGACTTCTTGCCTTGGCACTCTATCGTATGCTTTCTCCAGATCAATAAATACCAGATGTAGCTCCCTTTATCAGATAAAAATAATAATTAAAAACAATTACATAAATACCGAAACAATCAAGAAATATTGCATATACAGAATACTATCTAACACATTGCTGATCTAGAAAGAAACAAAAAGCGGTTTTTTTTTTTTTTTAAGCGAATTTCACAGAAACGATGTGGAATTTTCTGTATTATATAGTTTGAATTCTAGATGCGATTATGAATTCACTCTATTTTGCTTGTTATTTGCATGTGTTATTCTATATGATTTTATTTATTCGTATGGAGTTTTCCTCCCTTTCCCCCCCGTCCCTATTGGGGGAGAGTTGAGTCTCCTCATGGGGGGGTTAAGTATTTATGGCTGTAGTTTGCCTGCTTGCGGGATGAAAAACGCCAGATAAACTGGCGGAAAAAACCCTACTGCCCGCGCCCAAGACCGACTAACTTGGCTATGCCTGAGGAAGATCCTCAAATTCCTCACGTTTACAACGGGAATCGAACCTGGGACACTCTTTCCCCCAGTCATATGGTTGCGAAGCGCAAAGCCCCTAGACTAACCGCGCGGACATTCTATATGATTCATTTGCCTTTGTTTTCATCCCTTTTTCGTAACAACAACAAAAAAAAACTTTCCTAGATAAACAAAATCCTGCTACCTTTGGACGAGTGTGTTTCACTCATTACAATAACACGGCAAATAATCTTGCTGATTTAAGGGGAAAAATAGACTTCATTTTAAAGAAGAGATTGACAAATATTGGCGTGGTGTAAGTGAAATTTGTAGAAATTACATGAAACATATTTGCGACGGAGTAATCCGAATTTTAAGTATTTATTATTATTATTATTGAATTTTTCCATTATTTATCTGATTCGGTCTATACTTTTTTCCTCAAAATTTCTAACACCAGATGTCGCTATTTCACTGCTTCGCACAAGTAATTGTTTTGGTCTAATGTGGGTCGTTCTATATTGATGGAAACATTGGCTGTGTTGTGTAATATTGAACGAATAACAGCAACAGAATTTTATTTCAGGATTTTTGGAAGTATGAAAATACCGTATTATTGCTTTGTATGATACGGGTGTGTTCGCTGTCGCCGTTAGTCATGTAAAACACTCCTGAAGGAGACATATCTCCGTATTATTACGTTACTAGAAACTACAGTTGATACATAAAGACTCGCTCCAATTTTCTGCACACATACACAAGTCGAACGTTTTCACAGCTTTGTCGTATCTATGGTTACAGTAATGTTTCCCAACAGGTGGATTGTTACGACCCTTTTGTTATGGCAAATGAGCTGCCTTAGGCGTCTTATAAGGGAGATTCATCGCCTATGAAATGGGAGAATGTGTGCGTCGAATGCTCAGAGCAGTGGGGATGTGCTGCCGGTAAAAGTGCTAACGATAGTTTGGAAAGGGCCATTTGGACCTGGGTTTCGTAGATGGGATTTTGTGGAATGAAGGCCTTGCTACTGTTAGGTGATAGAGTGGGGGAAGTGGGGATGTTGTAGTTTACAGCTACGAAGGGAAATGAAGTTCCATAGACAGCAAAACATAGCTTGGTTACCTTAGGATTCACCCAGTAAAGAGACCCAAAGGATGGCATTAGAAATGGTTTTTATTATTGTCAAGATGTGAAGTTTGTAGTTGACATGATTATAATGCGCATTTTAATCCTCCGCACATTGTTAATGATGGTTTTGTTTGCATATATGAATCGAAAAGTTGACAAAAAAATGACTGTATTCATTTTCCACTCAATTTCTTGAATACATCACGTGGTGTCTGTTTATCTAGTCCTAATGCATCCTGTCAATTTTCTTAATGTTAATTTCAGTCTATATTTTATTCATTTCTTCAAATTTCGATATTATAAGGGAGTGTTAGGACCCCCCCTCTCAGGTGTATCGACGTGGATCTTAGACCTGGATTCGACTAGGAGAAGAAGAACTATTAGGGCTTTTTCGTATGAAACTGAGTTAGTCGGTTCTCATGCGGAAGGGTAGGTTTTTATTTTCCTTCCTACAAACAGGCAAACGAGACAGAACAACACACACACACACACACACACACACACACGATTAACAGGCCTCAATATTTCTCAGTTGCTTCGGCCGATATTCACGACATAATATATACATGAAAAACCTTCAAACCTCCGATATAAAAATGTCACTTTAATGGGCGCGACGCGACTTATGAAGTTACCATAATTCAATCGCATCTGTGTGCGTGTTTGTTTGTGTGCATATATATATATATACATTCATGAGCTTTAGATGTAATATTATGACTATCCAGAAATTCTCTTCAAACCAACCAGTCAGTACACAGAAACAGGCCATTGGTGGGGATATCCGTATAGGAATTGTTCTCATGGTTATCACTGGGTCCTCTCATTCGTACTGAACATATTTTGGATGCTAATTCTTAGCGGCCTATGTAGAGTTATTAATCGTTTTTGGAAAAAAATTATAAAGAGATAAATAATATAATAATAAGAGATTAGAAATATTTATTTAAACCAGAACCTAGCTGCATTTCACTGTCATTCCTCTAGCAGTAGGAGCATCAGGATGCATAGGTACCAACAATTCAGATCAGTCTTCAACACGCGATGCATATAGCACATTGACTGTATGCAGTTCATTGTTAGTATCGCTCGTAATTTATTACTGGCACAGGAAAGATCTCATGAAACAAACCAAACAAGATACTGGTTTCTGTTCACTAAGCTCTTCGCACCAACAGTAAAGGTTAGTGAGTAAATTTATCCATTTCATCTAAGAATATGATGAAATGGATAATGTCTGTATATTATTATCTACAAATTATGCTTGCCTGATCTGGTCTAGCAGACAGCGTACCTGCTCTTCTACTTATGGGTTCAACCCCTATTATGGAATGGCTGTTTTTGTGCTTTCTAGAGCATGGTTTTCGGATTATATAACCTTTAGCCTATCTATGGCGCTATTACTACTACTATATATCGCAGCCTTTCGCAGAAGTTGGATTGAACCAAAAAAAAAAAAATGATCAACTACAACAATTTTCGGACCCTTCCTTTCACAGCCTCTTCTTTTACTACTCGTAATTTTCTTCGTTTTTATTTCCACCAAAACTTCACTCCAAATTGGAAAAAAACTACTCAAGTGTTCTAACACCAACGCGATATGTATAGCAGTGAAGTCGATCCTCAAGTAGAAAATCACGATCTGGCTGCCAAAAAACGAACTATTTTCATGGAATATTATCAAACAATACAGTTAAATTTTGAATATTTTATTTAAAAAAATCCATTTATTTATTACACGTGTACTTCGAGTATAACTCGAATTTTTTAAAATATCAGTTTTGCATTTTTACATTACATCGGTGGCTCAAATCTTACTGCTTAATCAGTGAAGTTTGAACGTGGTGTTAAGGAGAAAATAAACATATTAATGAATGAATAGTGATTTAACTATACAATTAACTATACTATTTTATTATTATTATTACATGAATTTACAACTCTCCCTTTTTATTCTATATTATTTATTCAGTCATCTCAAAGAAGGAATCACAGTCTTAAAACAACTAACATTACTGAATTTAAAATTGATAATTTTTGTAAATCACCGAATTATTGCGCATGTCTGTTTTGTCTTCTAGGATTAAACAAATGAATACATTATTTATCTAGCGAAAATACTATAGGCTAACTCCTAGAGAATCCCCAAGTTCTTTCTTGCATTTCGTCATAAAATATTTGCATTTATTTATTTTTATAGTGATTATGCAACATAATGGTATATCCATAAACGTAATTTATAATTTATTTATACATATTTATAATTCACATTATAAATCCGACTTTAATTGATGACCGCATCAAGAGAATCTGTTGTTTTGTTTATATTGTTGTTACTTGTAGCACACCAGAAACTTTTTGGCCATTTTTTATTGTCTTTGTGAGTGTATTTTAATATATTGCATTTCCTGTGAGAAGAATAAATCACTGGACATTTATGTCACTAGTTATTTACATACCCCGTGCAATATTTCACTGATAACAGAACAAATACAGTGCTATGAGGTTGCATTATAACGAACCGTAACAACCCCATTTTTCAAGGAGAGAACTCATCTCAGATAAGCACTTTCATTCGCAAATAAAACAGCGATGACGTCATGTCATACAGTTTACTTGCGCCAGTTAATTTCGACCGACGAACATGATCCCATTTTTACCGACTTCGTAAACTCCACTACTATAGCACTAGCACGACAGCCATCATCATTCTAAGCCGTATCTTTCTATCGACCCTTCATTTTACACACACATGCTGAGTGTCTTGCATACACGCAAACATACTCTAACTATTGCAGATGTCTCTAGGCGTTTTGTGTATCATCGAGAAAGGTAAGATGATACCAATGAAAATTAACTTTTCTACTACCCCTAGCAACGGGCGTGTGTGTGCGTAGCAGATGGGTCCCACTTAGATCGAAGCAAAACTAGTTTGGGGAAAGTTTTCATAGCGTTCTTTATCTGCACACGTCACGCTAATATACTCCACCCTGGTCCCGTAGGCCTTGTCATTAAATCTTTAGTAATTTATGAAGGACAGTATCGTAAGGTAAAGATGCTGATGGAGCTAGCAGTTCACTGGTTAATCTATAAAAAGGCCATAATAGAGGAGAAATGGGTCGTAATGTAGGCTAATATCAACTGCTAATTTAACGGTAAAACTATAGATTTCAAATTTGAGTTAATAATTTACCCGAGAAAACTATTAGCTATCAAAATTTTATTAAACAATCGCCTGGGAGTTGATGCGAGCTAATTTATAGATAGTGCGTCGGTTGCACGAAGGATTAGCATTCTTTATATGAATCATACGGCTTAAGTTCAATTTAAAATTGTAAGAGTTTTTTTGGCATTATTTTTTAAAAAAAAGGTTTTTCAATTTTAAATTCTATTTGATATTTAAAGCAAGAATTTATTTATTTATTTTTAATTCACCATTACAAGAGTGCATTTCAGCTTTGCCAAACGAAATGCCTGCACGCATTTTAGCCTTTCTACATTATTTGACTTGAGTATACATTGTTACTGCAGTACGTCTGCAATCAAGTATTTGTTGCGTAATAGTCTTGGAGTTGTATTGTTGGAACGCGTTCTTTAGCACGCGATATCTTTCTACGTGTTGTACTTTTCACTTTAACCACGAGCAACCTACTACGTGTGGTACTTTTAGCACGAGACACGCGATACGTGCCACTAGTAGTCAAAAATGTACATTTCAAGCTAAAGTATAAAACGGATTTTTTTGTCTCTTTATTTTTTTATTTTTTTTTTAAGCGCGCATGCGTATTAGTTCTTCACGTGTGCCAAGAAGCACGAGTTTCCTTAATGTTGCAGAAGTGAGTCTAGTGAGAACTTTCTAGAGGTAGCATTCCGTGACAGCTGAGATATTTACTCTGCTTTCCTCAGGCTTTTGGAACGGTGCACCGTCTAACTCTCGGGTTAGTGCACGTGACCAATCAGCCATTGCAGACAGACACTTTTTCCCACGAGTGTTTGTGCGTTGATGAGTAGCACACATCCAAGTGGAGGCTCTGTTAAAGGAGCAAACGGAATAGCTGAAATTTTCATCTGCAAAGGGAACGCGAAGAAATCGGAGACGAGACCAATCTTCGCTGTCTCTCTCTACTCTCTCTTGTTAAGTGTGCTTGTTTTTTACGTCTCATAGGAACTTAAAGACGTCTTCAGTATTTTTAAACTAGAGTTGTCTGGAATATGGCAATACCAGCACTATTCTAAATCTGTTTGAAAAAATCTTCGTTTATAGACGATCTTGAATAAAACAAAGTCATGTGATTATAGATTTTTAGGCATGCAGTTGACCACTTATAATAATCACTTTAAATAACTTCCATAAATGAAATTAAAAGAAAAGGCTAATTTATGTTTACCTAACACAAATTTTAAGCTTAAAATTTAATTTAAAATTTAAATTTTATTACTTCTTACATTTTAATAATGATTAACAAAAATATAGTAGTTGGTACGCGTACGATCCGCTTAGAGGCGCTGTGATGTATGTGACGTCACTAATTGGAATTTTATAATGACTAACAAAATGATAGTGGTTGGTACACGTACGATCCGCTTAGAGGCGCTGTGATGTATGTGGCGTCGCTAATTGTAATTCTACTTCTTCGCATGAATTTTATTAATTGATGCTTATTTAAACAAAAAGGTTTTATTAGTATTATGAAGAAATTAAAATTAATTTATTTTTTATCAAAATATATTTTAAGAATTTTAAACCATATTTACTGTGTGTTTTACTCTTTATATGAGAACTTAAATTATAATCAGAATTTCTTTCTTTGGTTAGCATGCATATACCGGCACCTTTTTCCATAAAACAAAGTACAGAATCCGATATTAAACTGAATTTAATCCTTTTTATATTACATTTTATTATTCGCTTTTTTAAGATTGGACTTATCACCACTTTAATACTTAATTATGCTCCCAAGAAGCGAAGATGATAGATGATTTTAGCGACAGGCTGTGGCCAAAATATCATCTCCTATACTGTATATTCTGTTACTTTATACAACGTAGTTTACAACTTTGCTTGTATTTGTTTAACTTGTTTTAGCGCGAGCTGAACGCAGTCCAGTCGTTTAACACAATAGTTTAAGCTTCACAGGTGGGAACAAAACGGATGTGACGTTCACAGAAGCATTGTACAAACCAACGAATAAGATTTCCTTATAGACAAAGGAATTAAAAACAAAGGTAATCAGTGCATTTGTCTCTGGTGAACTAGTAATTATGGTCTGTAGTCCGACATGTTGACTTGTTACAGTGCATGCTCCATTTAATTTTTTTTATAGGAAAACGATTATCAATGCTTATAATTTAAATATAAGACAATTTCCATGTAGTAATTATTTATCAATTTTATTATTTATTTTTATTATTATTTATTTATTTATTTATTGTTCTCGTCTTTAGCTAATAAAATCATATTCCAACTGTGATCCAGTTGCGTTTCAAAATTTCAAAATTCAAAATTTGTTTGCCCCAATATTTGTTTAGAAATCAAGTTAATACTAAGAAATGGTCATCTGTTACTCCAATTGTAGGCCTATTCATGTATAAACCATTGCAGTGGAGTTTGGTTGAATATTTCGACACATCAATTTACTGCTATTCTGAATTAGTCGAGATCTGCAGGCAACACAACATCATTGGAGATTTGTTTTAATAGTTTTTTTTTTTTTTGATATGACTGTACAATACAGAAGACGTGCATTCCAAAATTTTAAACTCTTGTAGGATAGCGAATCATATAGGAGTGAACGAATAAGACGACAAATAACGGACAATTCGAAATAACATGCAATAATATATTCTGTCACTCCTTGATCATCCGTAGTCGCACTAGCGACCAGTTATTGTGATGTTCGAGAATCACACTGCAGTAACATTTATATTGGCTTGTTCTTTAGGATTTACTCTTTGCATTTGTTCATCCTGAGCGCACCAGAAATTCTATGCGCTCGTTTTATGAAGACTGTTTGATGGTCAGTCTCCATAAAATGAGTAAAAATGAGTCAATATATATCCAACTGTCTGAAAATGAGTCAATATAGACTCATTTTCAGACAGTTGGGAACTGTGTGTCGATATTTCTGTGACTTTTCTTCCTTCAATATCTTCAGACAAAGTACAATTTTCTCTTGCAAGGAAAACGAAATAAGGTACACAAAATATAGAATATTGAGAAGTATTTTCTTTTATAAAGCTCAGGGAACGATTAATACTGCTGTATTTAATACAATGGAATGTATAATGATCCTAATGAGTTTCCTTAAATCATTTATATATACACTTAGTGGTCATTATTGTGAGAGGAGGAGCAGAGCGATGATAACAAATGCCGAATATCACAGAAACGTTCACTCTGATAGAATTTGAATAAATCACAGCAAACATGGTAATATGGATGGCCCATTAATCAGAAAGCATCCGCTGAAAGGCATTCTTGAGACCAGAGAAAGCTTGTTTATACGATAAGTCGGGAAGGGGGGGGGAGGTCACAAGAATCGTGCACAGTAACTGACGGGCCCCTACTCACTATTCCCTACTCACTATTATTGTATCGTATTGTAGAGTAGAGGGTGAGAGACGATCTCCTGCAATAGTAGATTCATAGGATAGCAGACTATCTCATAGAATAGTAGGAATAGATAGAAAGTAGTAGATTCTCATAGAACAGTAGCAGACGAACTCACAGAATTTCATTTCTATCAGCTCAAAACAGCTGGATACAGAAGAATGTAAACAGGTCACCGAGTTTGTCAAATTCTAGACTGTTTCATCAGGATGATACTACGGTAAGAATTGGTGATGGCTAGATGAATTTAATTAATGGTAAAGATAAGTTAAAACAGTGCAGGATGGCTAGGAGATCGCAGAAAGTTCACTTTTGGTACACAGTCTACTTGAACATTACTGTTAACCAGATTGTTATTGTTTAGAATTATTGCGTGTGTTCTTCTGACCGATTTACATGTTTTATTGTTTAGAAATCCTGCCGTTTCCTTATACGGGATTCGAACCCAGATATTTTCAACCCAAAGACATCTAAGACATATGTGGGCTGAAGTGAGATAAGAGTTTTGGGTGGGATCAGCTACTATCCAACCAGAAGCATTTGTTGGAGGCGATCGAATCTTCGTGAATACAAACAAAACTTAGACTGACTACACAATAAAAGGTCTCTTAAGAATTACTTTGTGATCATTTCCCAACTTTAGACATTAAGGATATCTAATTCCTGTTGTTTTATTTTTAAAAGTCCGTTATTTGTACAAGTTTTCAAATGAATAGAGAATTAATAAAGTGAATAATTATTACTATTATTCTAATTAACTCAGGCTGTTAGTTGGAGTTGATAATGTACGAAATAAAAAAAATGAATTAACAGTCAGGTAACAGGCATGTAATGTTTGCCTAAGTGTCTACGATGACTTTACGTAATGACGATGTCAATTCATTTCAAATTATTTTAATGGCTAGTTAATTAGCTTGTTGAAATTTGATCTGTAAACATCACGGATTACAACACCTCTTCGCGTTCTTTTAATTCTAAAAACAGCTGTTTGATGTGCTTAAAGTCATCACCCAATCAAATTAATTATATTGGAATTAAGGAATGAAAAACAAAAGTCGGATTGGAGGGAGGGAAGAGAAGAATCTCAAACGTAATTGCTTAAAAAGACGCCTCGTGAGCGTCCTTTAGCGTCTTACTGTCTATTTTTAATTTATTGTTTGGAGCATTTTCTGAATAAAATAAAAAAAAACGTTTCGTAATTACATGAAAATTTACATCCGTTGAGATAAATAAAAAAAAATTAAACACGATGTCCTATATGTTTAAATAGTGAATCTAATAAACAATTAAAATTAATGAAAATATAAAAACAAGAAAAAAAGATGCAATGAATTGTAACGCAAAATTATCAGTAAATCGGTAATACTAAGAATCAATTGGATTTTTTTAAACAACTCAGCGAGTATCGCTATGACGTCACTAAATCATTTTGCCTACCGCGACAACTTATAAATAAATAAAAACAGCATCATAATTGACATATGAATAGACAGTTCACGGTTTAATCCTTAGGAATGAATTTCTAATACTCAAATTCATAAATAATCATGAAGTTCTTCCACTATTGGGAAAAAAATAATGAAATATTAATAAAGAATCTCGTTATTTCTAGTACGAAACGAAACAATTCTATAGTTTCACATCCTCCAATCAAAACAAACCTTGACGCGCATGCTCTGGTCGTTGAAATCCGTTTACATTTTTGAAGCAGTGAAAATTTATTTCTCATAAACAGCGCATAATGCAACAGATTGTAATTCACTTAGAGCAGAAAAAATGTACTACTGCAGTAATATCATTTGGTTGTTAGTCCTAAATAATCCTAACAGTTATTTTTTAATGAACATAATTTAGACGCTATTTGCAATGACGTGTAACCCACGAAATTCCAAGTTACTGGATGTCATGTCATTTCTTTTATTTTGAGTACAATTTTATAAATTTATGAACAAATAAAATTAATTTTGTACATATAAATCAATAAATAAAATAAGTTTTAATTGAAAATTTAAAAATATACGATGGTCAGATCCCTTTTGTTCAGAGCGAATTTATGTTTTGCTTGTAAGCTAAGCTCAGATGCTTCTTCACTTGATTGAGATATTCCTTCGCCTCTAACAATGTAATCTATTATAGTATTCAGGGGCGAATGCTGGTCTTGAAATTCACGCTTGCTCTCTTGTTATCATTCAGGGAGTGAGAGGTGTGATTGAAGTCTGATTAGCGGATTAATGAATTACTGACCATTTAAAACTATATATTTAGAAATTTATGTACATTCAATCATACAAATACATTTATTTTACAAATGATATTCTATCTTTTTCAATTTAGCTACTTGAATACAAATTCTACCCTACGGTTCTTCTTTATTAACTGGTCAATAACATCGTGATAAAAAGTTGGTTGTAACTTAATTTTCCCAAGCAACACGCACACTTGTAAAAGCTGGCTGAAGCTCACTGGCTACAGCTAGGTTGACTGCGTATGGCCTGTGTTTAAGCAACAGAGTGAGACGACGTGAAATGGCTATGCGCGTGCATGAAATCACAGTGCTGTTGCGAGGACCTGGAAGCTCCTACAACCGAGCAAGCCAAGGTAGCTTTGACTAGACGAGCAAGCATCGGCCTTCGATACACAACGCAAAGCTTGATTATTGCCGCGCAAGCTTAAGACGTCTTCTGTCTACAAAAATAAAAGCATAAATGGAATGATTATAAATGCATGCATTTATTAACAAATAAATATTACTTCTTTCTCAATTCATGAGCTATGCTTACTATGCTTGCTATGCTAGCGCAGCAAGCATGGAGAATTCTCCCCTGGTATTATTATTACAACATGAAGCGGTTTCGATGAATAAGAAAGAAACCATTGGATCTGTATAAATGACATATATTATAAGATTTCTTATATAATATTAAGTTATGCTATATATTAAATGTCATGTAGGTAGTTTATTTAAGAAATATTAGATATTTAAATTTTATTATGCAATTTCTTAATATACATTTTTATTTATTAATAAAATGTATTTAAGAAATAGCTTTATTAGATGTATTAATAATATTAATATAGATCAGAGCGTTTTGGAGAGGAGAAGACTGGACCTATATCCTTGGAGGGTAATGGATGACAAGGCTGTAGCCAATGAAGTTCTAACTGAGGCTCGGCTATTGCTGGTACCCTCCTGCCATGATCAGAGCTTTAATTGCGCTCAATAACACCTTATCCCTACACTGTTCTCTACAGATAACGGGGAAGATGAAAAGCATTCTTGCTTCGCTCCTTTAAGCCAGTCCTTATAAGGACTGTATTAATATTAATATATGGAAAGTGGAGGAAGAATGATGATTCCACCCTAGGAGGGTAATGGATTGCTATGCTGCAGCCAATGAAGTTCTAACCGAGGCTCGGCTATTGCTGTTACCCTCCTGCCATAATCAGAACTCATAGCTCAATAACACCTTATCTTTAAACTCTCCTCTACTGATAATGGGGAAGATGAAAAGCATTCTTGCTTCGCCCCTTTAAGCCAGTCCTTATCAGGACTATAAGGTATTAATATATTTAAATAGATTTTATCTATCTCTGTATGTATTCCTTAGATTTTGTGAAGTAGCTTTCATTGTGTGTGTGTATGTGTGTGTGTGTGGGTGGGTGGGTGGGATACTACACATGACAGGAATAATTTGTTTAATTAGTTATATATATATATATATATATAATTCCCTATTAAACATATATATATATAATTTTTCTATTCAAAATGACAAGTAGAAAATTAGGTGATAGTTCATTGCTTGACTTATAGATGGCGCTGATGAATGACTGAAAATAATTTACTTTTCATTATTAAATGAAAAACATAATACCGAACATCTATTGTTTATTACTAAATATTGCGCATTATCAACAATAGCTTGAATCAGAGAGTAATTTATTCTTCATATAGTTAGTCGAAAATATTACTGTTTTAACAGTGAGTTTAAAGTCCCCACCATAACCTCTAACAGACATTTATCGTTCAAGCGAGTTACGATAATAATTGTAACCCAGTTCAATGCAAGTGTCTCGTATTAATAAGAAAATCAGGTGCTCGTTCTTGCATACGTAATTTCGCTGTTTCTGGATAACAATCAACTAATGAACAGTGCATGTCTCCAGGGCTCGCTAGAGGAAAAAGCTACATTAACATCTTTCTTCCATCACAGATAAGAAAGGTATGTCTCCTCTTACAAAGAGCTGCTTCCACCTTCTTCTAATGATGTGGATAATGACTAGCGAATCTCTAACAACACAGACTGCTTTTTTTTTTCTTTCCATTTTCTTCCTTTTCTGGACGTGCATTTCTGGTTCGTTTTTTTTTTGTTTTCATAGTGATGTGTTTTCCTATAGTAATATACAGCTTTGTGCTCAAGAGAAATGTTAGATTAAGGAGGACACTAAGACAGGCAGAAAAACACTCCAATGTGCTGTTAACATCGCTCGACTTTGATGTTTGCAGAAGAATGGATGCATTGACAAAAGAGAAGAAAGAAAAAGGGATACAGGAAGAGAAAGAAAGAAAGTAGAAACTTAGACAAAGGAAAGTATAAGGTGAATAAGAGAGAAAGAGAGAGAGAATAAGCAGAATAAAGATTGTAGATTTGAAAGAGTATTTTTTTTTTAAAAAAAAGAACGAATGAGAAATACAACAAGAATAGAAAACAAGAAAGAAAGAATGATAGAAGAAAGAAATTAGAAAATCAATGTGGGTGTAATATTTTGAATGCAGCAAACGGACTATTGAAAGAAGTACAAAAGTAAGAGAATATAAAAATACAGAAAGAAAATGAGGGGGGTGAAGAATTATAAATAAAAACATGAAGGGGATAGATAGATAGAGATAGAGAGAGAATAAAGCGAGTGGTAAGGAATAAGGATGAAAACTGAAAGCGAAAAGAGCTGGAAAATAATTAGGAATAAAAAGAAAGAATAAATGATATTTGAACAGAGAAATGGAGATAACAGGGAAAACTGTGGCGCATAAAAAGGAATAAAAGAGATGAGAGAGAGAGAGAGAGAGAGAGATGAGTAGGAGGAGGAATGAAATGCATAATAAATGAAAGAAGGGTAAAATTAGATAATATAGAAGAATAAAAGATAGAATAATCCCATACGAACGTTCCAGAAAAATCTGGAACGTCCGTATGGGAAAGTAGGTCAGAAGAACAAACAAATAAACACACACACACATACACACGTAAATTTATAGACATAATACACCGGCCGCGTAGTGTTAATTGTTTCAGTCAATTTCAAACATCATCATCAACAACAACAGCTTAAGATTGGATTTAAATCTATAGCCAGTTGTTTGGAACGACAAAAATTGTATCACTCCATTATGTTATGCTATCTATTCTTTACCAGGATAAATATCGAAGTTATAATTGCGTGTATTTGGTATATGGCCATTTAAAATTACGAAGAGGTGTATTTCCATAACGAATTGTGGAAATTCTGTTTTTTTTTATTAATATATCATTTACGAAAATATTACTAAAAAGAAGTATGTACACTTGACACGTAAGGCATTTAGAGACACTGTAAATTTTTTCTTAATTTAAATAATAAAATTACACATTATACATATAACAAGAAGAAAAATATAAACATCTATAATATTTGAAATAATTTTCTATAAATTAGAAAATAATTTAAAATATTAAATTAAAATATTTAAAATAATTAATCTTTTAAGAAATACACCTTTTTATTATACATTTCATAGTTATATTAGAAGTGAAAGCATTTACTTAATTTTCATTTTAACCGATTTAGTTTCAAGTCTACTTTGAGGAAGAATTTTTTTAACATTTAGAAATAGAAATAATCAATGTCTTAAACCAGTGTCAATGTTAATATAATGTGAATTAGTTTCTTATATTTAATGTTATTTAATTACACAAGAATGTAGCTGTTGCTATGTCGTCTGTTTTATGAAATTTGAAGTAAATTTTGTGTAATAAAAAAAAAACTTTCAAGCAACGATGTTTTTTGTTTGTTTTTATGCTAGACAAAATTTCATGAAAACCCACTTGTAATGTACACAATCTTTCACAAGAGACAACTTCGCGTAACGTGTTCCCTCTGTCCATAAATAGAATCACTTAATTAGAACAAGCCACAGCTACAAAAACGCCCTTTTACAAACTCACTCTTTAATGCTTTAGTAATAAAGTACAAAACCATGTTTGTTACTGATTCATCTGACTTGTTCTTTCTTTTCTTTGTTACACCAAAAGGCCAACAGGCGGAGCTGAAGTCGCTGTCAGTCAGAGAACTCCTACCCGACACGGAATACTACATGACTTACGAAGGATCCACGACAATGCCCGGATGTTACGAGACGGTAACTTGGATCGTCATGAACAAGCCTTTGTACATCACCCGGCAGCAGGTATGTGATTATGACGTCATCGGCGTCTTTCATGGTCATTGCGTCTGACGCTTTAAGATTGATGGCTTTCTCAAGAGACTTCAGATGGGGCAGTTAGTGTCACCGGTGATGTACACCGTTTGCCGGCCCCGCCTTGTGGTATGAGCAACATGATTACTTGCAGGGGATTAGGGGAAGAACACAGGGAGATGATGATGATGGAGAATGTAATTAACTGAGATGTTCTCCTTCCTGCGTGTTATTAAATTTTATTTTCTTTCCACGTGTCTACAACCATCTCGAAACGAGTCATTTAGAATAATGATTTTTGCACAATTCTAAGAAAACCACGCTAAGCCTAACGTTATAGACACGACGTATTCAGTAAGAAATAGCACCCGATCACATGGCAACTCTCAGAAGATTTCCCTAATGTATATCTCGTGTTTTCCGTGCGCACTCTATTTTGTAGCTTCTGCTCTTGCTCGCTAACATGTCTCCGTTTTCTAAGAACCAGTCCAACTTCGTAGACGTTTTTTGTGACACCTGCGAGTTTGCCCACACCTTCTTACAACTTTTCTCACTTATTTCCTTCCTCTGTACCTTCCAAGAAACATCGCTTTGCTGTAAAATATCTTTAAAAAACCCTCCTAAGAACCTTGCTTCTTTTACTTCCGGCCATCATCGGTAATCCTTGTCCATAGATGCAAATGCTGTAGTCGTATAGGGCTGCAGTGACATTTGAAGTTTTCCCCTGTAGATGCAACTTCTCCTGAATAGCGAATATTCCATACAGTTCAGTCATGCAGTGAAAATGGTTTTACAGGGGAATACTGGGAATTGTACAGTATTTACTGTTATTCCCCTCATTGCTTTGCAACGATGTTGAAAAATATATTCTTAGAGTTCTAATATTCGCAATGTTACGATTTTGCATAAAGACGTATATATCTAAGGAACTGAAATTGTGCTTAAACTTCAAGTCGTATATTTTCTGTGAGGTGATAGAAGTATTTTACGAATGTCATCTGCTAGGTTTAACCACATAAACCAGATTTTCCACCATAGGGGATGTAGAGGCGGTAGCCCTAAGAATTTAAGCATCTCATAGCAGCAACCAGTAGGAGATTTTCATGTTCGGTGCTCAATGGAGGCCTGAAGTATCATGAAAACGATCGTGTTGATTCTTTAGAGTCCAATTTATGGCTAACTCGTTGCCCATTCACAATACTAAATGCTCTATACGTTTCCTAGCTATTATACATAAGATTCTACAAAACATGTGGAGGAAATTAGAAAAAAAAACTTTTTTATTTTCTTTCTATTTTTCTTCCTGTTTTCTCTACTCTCATATTGTTAATCTCTCTCTCTCTCCTTTGTCATCTCGATTTTCACCTTCTTCATCTTCCCCTCTTTTCTTACTTATTTCTCCCTCCTTTTTCATCTCTCTCTCTCTCTCTCTCTCTCTCACATACACACACACATACTACATTTGCTCTATTTTCTCTCTATATTTTTAAATTCTTCGCATTTTCTTTCTTTCTCCGTTCTTTTTTCCTTCTTTCTTTATTTGGTTTTTCACTTTCTTTTATTTATTTATTTTTGCTTTCATTTTCAGTATTTCAGCTCTCTCTATATATCTATCCATTCTCTTATTTCTTTTATTTTTCTCCGCTTTAACTTCATCCCTTTTTTCGAATGCATCTCTCGTCTGTTCTATCCACGCCCCCTCCCCCCGACATCGCATTATTAGAAATGACTTTTAACCTTCTTCCCCGCCTCACTTATACCAAGAAGAACTTCCTCATTGGATCCCCTTTCTTGCTGCATTATTTCTCGTGGGCCAATTTCGTCGTACTGCTTGGATTAGGGATTGTTTTGAATTTTATGTGGCACCTAAGACGGCTACACAGCTGTGGCAGATGCGCGCTTATTGCAGTGGCATTTGACATGCTGTCACGAACTACGGGAGGATCTGTCTGGATTCCAATCTCTTTCGTCCCTCATCGGCTTTACTGCCTTTTTATAGGACTTGCCCCGAGAAGTGGAACAATCAGACTTTTTTTTTTTTTTTAAGCATTGCGTGGATTTGTGCTCGGGATAAATATCTTAGAAAGGATGAAGAGAGATTGCTCATCAGTAGACGTATGCGTATAAGCTGTCTTTTCTGCCTTGTTCCCTTTAGGATTTTGTTGATTGGCTTGGTCTTTCTAATCCCTGTTTCTTAAATTCCTTTTCTCTACGTACGGTAGACTCAAAGTTGGCTCGTAGTGAACCTCACAATGAACCAAAAAATAGTTCCGTTAAAACAAGAATCCGTTCTTAGTTCTGATGCTCTTTGCTACTTGGAAGATTACCTGAAATTCAACCCGACCGTCTTCGCTTATCGCTGTCACTAGTTTGGATTAAATTTTTTTTCTTAAGTTTATAGATTTTAAGCGGATTATTCACTTATCAAGTGAATCTCTCATTGCATACGTATAGAACTCAATTGAATGATATCTTTCTCTCTACAATAATAGAAAATTGTACATTTCCTGCACAATTTAGTATTCGATTGTTACGTCTTTTGATATACTTCCATTGTTGATTTTCCTTGTTAGCTTTATCATAACTATTTCATTGTTTACGTCATTTACAGTATTATTTGAGCATTATTTATTGATCATATTTTTTCTGTTTGTAGTTTTATTATCAATCTTTCTTTTTTCTTCATTGTTTTATTTATTTTTAGTAAAATTTCAGATCACATTTGAGTCTTATTTTACACTCCAATTAGACTCACTGGTTAATATGTCGTTGACATTTTTTTCAGCTGTATGCATTGAGAAAGCTCATGCAGGGAGATTCCAGTAATCCCAAAGCGCCTTTAGGTAATAATTTCCGACCAGCTCAAGTAGTGCACAATAGGGTGGTAAGGACCAATATCGATTTTGACCGCCCTGGGGTAAGCCATCGTTTTATTATTGTCATTGTTGTTTTCGTAAGTGACAGATTTGTATAATTTAATGAGGAAAAATAAAATTTAAGATAGAAATTAAATAAACAAAGCAATTTACTACGGATATGGACACTGCACCGTTGGGATATGCACTATAGTGCGAAGATGCCTCGATTTCTAAACCTTCTATGATTTTTAGTACTGAAATGCTACCGACAACTTTTTGTTCATATTGGTAATAAAAGTTATACTTGGTCCTATTTCTCTATCAGAATAAAAGTTAAAAGTCTTCTTGGGCGTCTATTCTCACATTGACGATAAACTTCTCCTGATTTAATGTTACCATTTCTGTTTATATTCTTGAATATATTCCTTTTCAGCCATAGACTCAGAACATCAAAAGTACAAATAAAATAAGCATCAAGCTGGAGTAGTTGTAACCGTTCTTGTTTTTAATATAGAGAAATCCTACGATAAATAAAAGAAATTCAATGTTGTCTACGAGTTATTTCTAAAGGGAGCTACAAGAAAACATTTTGATCGGTTACATTTATTTCTTTTATGTACTTCTTTTTTAGAACTCACACCTCATCCATAATGCCGGTTTGTAGCGTTGGCGTGCAGTGAAAATTACATTTCATGAACCGGTAAAGATCATCGAGCATCATTTTGGTCTTTGACGTACGCATTCAATAGAACTTTCTGAGTAGAAACTTCAGATCGCAACATAAAAAGAAACTGTTCTGATTTGTTATTTTTTCCGCGATAGTCCTAATGATATTTTATGAACATTTTTAATACAAAGTTGAGGTCTGATGAATTTTTTAGAATGAGAAAATATCTCCTAATATTCTCTCATTCTAAAAAATTCATCTGACCTCAACTTTGTATTAGAAATGTCTCATAAGTAGGACTATCGCGGAAAAAAATATCCTATAACAAATCAGAACAGTTTATTTTTTATGTATTTATAAATAAATATATGAAAAAGAAAAATATATACTCATATATTTTTCCGATAGACACTAACCTTTTGTCGTCGTTGTATGTACTGTCAATATCACGTAGAAAAATGCAGCTTTTGAAAAAAAAAAAAAAAAAAAGATGTTACCATCGGATGTTATATCGGTGGCCTATTCCTGTAGCATTAGTAAATGACTTTGTATTAAAAAAATCAACTGTAATTAACAAGAAGCCGATTTAAATGTAAGGATACTACTTCGGCCGAAACTCACAGGAAGACTCAGAAAGCTAACACACCAAAGGACCAAATCTCTCTCTCTGGGTGGACAAGTATGTGCGATGAGAGATGCCTAATTTAGTGCATCGTTCTAATGAAGTTTAGTGGCAGATCTGCGATAGACTGGAGTTGTTTTCCTAGTATAAACTACAAACTTTATTTCAAGCACATGTAAAGAAGAAAACCGAAGGATATACAACGATTCTGGATATTTAAATGCTTCCGTATGCTGTGAGAGTGTTATGGAACAGATCCATAATGTTGTTGGTAAAAGACATGGATCTCTTTCGTCCCACCACAGTTCTTGTCAACTCTTCTGCATTGCAGTAGTTAGTATCAATACTACTCTTTGGTCAAAAAGAGTTTGGTTTGAATTCCATCTTGGATGCGAATAATCTTTATAACGGGCTTGCCGACCGACCAAAGGTGAGTTAGTCAGTCTCATGCTGCGGCTGATCATTTTTTTTACTTTCCTCGAAATATGTTTTTTTCGTTCCTCAAACACAGACAAATCAGTCAGAATAACACCACATGCACTGTTAAAAGACACTCTAATAACTTACTTAAAGCCTTAATTGCTTCGGCCGTAATTTTAAGATCCTTTTTGAAGTCCACATATAAGAAGAATTCACTCGACATATTTCCACTGAAGGCAAGCGAAGGGGATGATTTCTCTGGGATTCTGATTAACCTTATAAAACCGGTTAACTAATAGTATACAGTTGAATTATTATAATGGTTTATATCTTTATCACCCAGTGAGGCATTCCGGGCTTACAAAATAATGTAGCAATACTTGCTTATCATTACATGTGTTACTTAGACTTAGACTTGTACCATCTCTAATGTTATTTTCCCCTCTTTTCCCTATATAGGAACAGGAATGTCCCACTATGCACAATAGTATATTTTATCAAGGTAAGACTACAAAACTTTGGATCTCTTCAACAGTCTATTTGATACTAATATTTAAAGTAATACTTGACAAGAAATTATATTTTAGTAAATACTTTGCTGATAATAGAATAAAATATGAATGCAAGCAAGATAGTGTGTTCTTGTCAAATACTAAAAATAACCAACTCAGTAGAACAGTCAGCTATAGCTGTTATTAGTTATCATTATTTAAAAAAAAGAAAGAAAAAGAAATTTTAATGAAGTTTATTATATTTCCCATTGATATTAAATATATACATGATTTTTAATTGGAAATATAATTTCATACATAGAAGCGATGATAAATGTTGGATATGAGTAACGGAACTTCTTAATATTCTCATTTAACACAATAAACTGAACTCTGCATGCGCAAAAACTGCGAATGAGGCCTTTGGACGCATTTGTAGTTTATATGAGATTACCAGGTTACCTCAGGCGGAGAAGTAGAAAGTATTCTACAACCGCCATCAAAATCTGGAAATTCGAGTTTGGACTCACCACGTTCCTAATGATTGATCATCTATCTTTCGGGTGGATGCTTTAAAATAATGCCGTATTATACACTCAGTGGACAAAACATTAGGATACCTACATAATAGCTTGTCGGATCGGAGGTTCCAGTCATGCCTGTTGCAGTATTGTTCACAAATGCGCCATAGACGTTAGTCCCGGATATGTCTCGCTCTACGGCATCCCAGAAAGATTCAGTCGGATTTAAATCCGGGGAACTTGGGCCACTATAGGGTCCGAAACTTGGATCCTCGAGCCATGCCTCAGTGATTACGGCCCGTTGGGGCGCATTGTCCGGCTGAAACAGACCATCGGCTACAGGGTGCGCGAAGACCATGAAAGTGTCTGTAGGTGTTCAGCCAGCACATTCTGGGAGCTCGCAGCGTTTAAGGACCTCTCCAGACAGGGACCTAATGTACCATATGAAAAGGATCCTTAAATCATCAGAGATCCACCATCTCCTTAAACAGAGACGACCTCGGGGCCATGGCCTCATGCTATCGACGCCACACCCGCCTCCTCCCGTCAGATCGGTACAACTGATAACAGATTCGTCAGACCACATGACTCTGGTCTACTCTGCAGAGGTCCAGTTTTAATGGTCTCGACATCAGGCAAGGCGCAATGCCCGATGACGAGCTGTCAACAGTGGTACACGATTAAGGTGGCTCTCGCAGCCCATGGTCTACAGGGTACGCCGTACTGTTCTCTTGCTGACGCTGCTTAGATCTCCGACATTGAACTGGATGTGATTGGTGCTGCCGTTGTCCTGTAGTTGGTGTGTACTAGCCTGGACAGTCTACGTCGTCCACCACTTGCTCTCTCGGCGCTGGTACGTCCGTTGATGGTATACTAGGGGCAGACCCTTGATACAGTTGCCCTCGAGAACCCCTAGGGTTCTTACGACTTGGCGATAGAATGATCCTATCTGTCTTGCTCCGATAATACGTCCACGATCAAAGTCTCTAAGTTCGCCACATCTACCCATGTTCGTCGACTGCAATACACTGTTGAGAAGCCGCGATGTCTGTCTTTTTACCGTCTGCGTTCGGTTTGAGTACGTTTCACTCTGCGTGGGAGATGCCAGTATCAACTTCCCATCGCCCCCTAATGTTTTGTCCACTGAGTATACTTCCCTGTGTCTCAAAATAAAATACTTTGAGACACAGAGGGACCTTCTCTTGATGTTGTCGCCCTTGATTTTAGACTAAATGCTTAGCGCTCACCTAAAGTTCTCGTATCGTTTCCTCTTTGGTCTGAAGCTTATTGTTTCTTTGGTCTTGCTTGAACTTGCTATTCCTCTTTTTCCGATGTTTTAAACTGTTAGACTGGGAATCTTTTCCCCGCCCCCTATACGCATAGTGATGAAGTTAGGTAGTTGCACATAGTCCACCCACAATTTTTGTAATTTCTAGATTAAATGATGCATTTTTTCTTAAACAATTCTGATAAAATTCTCCTTTATCACAGAACTTTAATCGGGAGAAAAGTTCTCCCAAACTTTATAAATACATTTTTATTCTTGAAAAGAAAAGATATTTAATTTTATTTCAGATTATGTTTTGAATTTTTAAAACTTTATTTTTGAAAATTAAAATTTTATTTAAATAAAATAGCTATAAAAATAATTAAACATTTAAAATATAATTAAAACCTACCGAATTCTTTTTATTTCAATATGTAATATTACAATATTACATATTCTTGAAAGAAGTTTCAACAATACTTTCCTTACATTGTCAAATGTAGCCAATTCCAGGAACTGGCGGCTGTGAATAATGTTTCCTCAAGTGCCTTCCGTCCCATCCCTCGGTCCCAGCCGTAGTCTGTAAAGTGGGGAGCTTTGTGAAGTAGACTTCAGTGAGCAGCAGAGGTCCCCTCTCAGTTGTCCAGAATCCCTCCAGCTTCTTGAACCTCGTTATATATTTCCCATCAGGTATGTGCTACTTTGATGTAGAATGTATATTGATTATTTATGAATAAGAAACAGTAGAACATATAAAAATAACGGAATCATAAGAAAGTCTTTCTCTGTTAAATATAATGGAAATAACTCTAAAGAAGAGTTAAGACAGAAGAATTAATTAAGACACCTAAAAAATATGAATATATATTTCAATAAATAAAATTCTTCTGTGTTATGACAATAGAATGTCTTTTTAGAAATGTTTTTCAATCGGGGATTTTGGTAGTCCACTTTGTATGCCATTTGTTTGTTTTCAGGGATGGAAAAAAAACGACAATGCTAATGTCATCTGGTAGGGTCATCATTGACCTGCTGGAGACGATTTTTATGACAATGCTAAGAACAACCCAACTTTTATTTGCAATTGGTCTTAGGGCTTATTTATATACATAATTTGTTCTGACGTTTCTCTAAGATTCTTTTCCAGTTGTGTAATAAATACACATCCACGCATTTGGTATTTTCCTTTTGAGGTGGCAGGGAGGAGGGATAAATCGATTTTCTCATTTATATATATATATATATATATATATATATATATATATATATATATATATATATATATATATATATATATATATATATATATATATATATATATATATATATATATATATATATTAGGAGCAATGTAATTTAAAGTCGCTATCATAAATCCCCCTAATATCTCTTAAGTTCACAGAGATATTGGACAATATTAACATCGGCAGGAGGGTTCAGTTCGTCAGACTAAAACACAGCACGGCGATAAATTGAAAACGCCAAGAACAAGAATACGCCCATAGTATTTAGCACCCCAGGATGTATCTCCTTTACGATCTGATCCACGCCCAAACATAATTACATACAACTGAACTATCGATGGCACATTTAATGTTATTGATTACAGACAATCAATAATAATAGCGTACATTTATCTCTTTGGAAATATAAACAGAGCAACAATTATGTAGACGAGATTTAATTTTGTTTCATTACGCATAATCAATAGAATAGCAACTATCACGTAGTTTCCGTTTTTACTACTTAGATCTGAATACATTTTGTAAATAATACTCTCCACTGGTGCAAACTGAACAGTGGAGTGTGGTAACTACCTTTCTGCAAACATGAGGAAAAGTTGTAAGTAAAGTAAAAGTCAAACTGATGTGTCTAAAAGTAAGTGCACTTTTAGACACGTTACGTCTCATAGCAACGAGACATCAACTAAGCCTGTTGTCGGTTTCATTTTCCGTCGTGGCCAATCATGATGCGTTCTTTTCTCTTTCATAATGGCTTATGCAATTGATCTCAGAAATATTATTGTTATTTATTAAAAATGTTTTGTAGGATGCGTTCATGCATGCTATTTCCATATTTTAATATTATTTATAGCTTTATTATAATCATATAGTCATAATCATAATTTTTAGATAAGAAAAAATATTGTAAATAATCTGAAATATTCTAAAATTCAGTACACACCTTAAACTATTTCACATAATATAATAATAAAGACTTATAATCAATCGACTGTGAGATTGAAGACAATCCAATACCCTTGGAGGGTAATGGATGGCAATGCTGTACCAATGAAGTTTTAACTGAGGTTCGGCTGTTGCTGTTACCCTCCTGCCATGATCAGAGCTTTAATAGCTCATTAACACCTTATCCCTACACTGTCCTCTACAGATAACGGGGAATATGAAAAGCATTCTAGCTTCGCCCCTTTAAGCCAGTCCTTTTAAGGACTATAAGGACCGTGAGATGCGGTGATTGATTCATTCAATCCAATACCCTTGGAGGGTAATGGATGGCAATGCTGTAGCCAATGAAGTTCTAACTGAGGCTCGGCTATTGCTGTTACCCTCCTGCCATGATCAGAGCTTTAATTGCTCAATAACACCTTATCCCTACACTGTCCTCTACAGATAACGGGGAAGATGAACAGCATTCTTGCTTCGCCCCTTTAAGCCAGTCCTTATAAGGATAAAGGCTGTTCGGCTGAAAGGATCGACCGTGAGATGCGGTGATTAATACTTTTGGAGGGTAATGGATGGCAATGCTGTAGTCAATAAAGTCTTAACTGAGGCTCGACTATTACTGTTACCCTCCAGCCATGATCAGAGCGCTTTAATAGCTCAATAACATCTTATCATTACACTGTCCTCTACAGATAACGGAGAAGATGAAAAGCATTCTTGCTTTAAGCCAGTCCTTATAAGGACTGTTCGGCTGAAAAAAAAGTTTGGCGCGTATAAGAAAGAGAGAGACCGATTTTGATGTGAACGGATGTATTATTTTAGACTGAGCCTGATTAGTTTGTTTACAAGGTTTTTCACGAAACGCACATTGCACTGGCGCAGTCACAATTTGTTTCCTAGTATCTCCCCCTCTGCGTGAAACATGCAAGAGGTCTAATGGCCGGCAGGCCCCACCCGCAATGAGGACCAGTGGTGGATTTATGATTTTATTTAGGGAAGTAGGATTTCAATCTGTGGCCAAGTGAGTTCGTGACACTCCTTTTCCCTATCATAGGACAGCTAGTTGTATTTTATTGCTAGTAGACATCTAAGAGTGTCTACGGGATTTGCTAGTGGACCCTCCAAAGTCCACAGGATTATCTTTCACCTGCTCGGAACACCTGAGCAATCTCTACTCTTTCTCCATCTGTGTCTTAACACATTTCTAAATTATTGTCATGGCAAAACTTCTAAATGAGGCCAAATTCGAGGAAGTATACATGGAATTCCTCAGACTAGGAAAGCTGCTGAGTGATAATTGGCCGGGAAAAGTCAAGCTCTTTGACACATCCCCCCCCCACAGCAGTCACAGAGGACAATATGGATGACATAAGTGAAGAACCCATAACTTTGATGCAATCAGATTTGGCACACTCCCCAAGTATGGAAGATGCTACATCCCAAGACAGCAATTATCATACCTTGGAAACAGATACAGAGTTCCAAATGGTCAAAAAAAGAGGAAAATCTCCACCAATGTGGAAGAACGTAAAACAAAAGTGATAGAAGCACTCGATGGTCTTAAAGAAAAGATACCACCAGTCATATTAAGAGATAAGGAAAAATGGATCCCTATCTCGTAAGCCCTCAGAGAACAAAACATCTCATTCTCATGGGCCAAAAACTCAAATGAGGGAGTTAAAATACAACCCACTACTGTCATGGATTACAGACAGATGACCAGATTTATGGACAATGCTAACGTCTCATATCACACCTTCACTTTACCCAGAGAAAAGAACCTGAAGGTAGTTCTACGTGGGATAGCTGAAGGTATCACTCCTGAAGATGTCACCACTGATCTCTCCAGACAGGGCCTGTCCCCAGTAAAAGTGAGCAGGATGCTCAGATCTGATAAAAGCCTTTGGTGCTGGTGGAAATAAGCAACACACAAAATCAGATCTATGAACTGATAGTAGGATGCGGACTCAAGATTTCAACTGAGCCTCTTAGGATAAGAGCATCTGTAGGTCAGTGTCATAGATGCCAAAGGTTTGGACATGCCCAAAAATTATGTAAGGTAGCCTTCAGGTGCTTGAAGTGCGGCGAGGGACACCAGACCATCACATACACCAAGCCTCGCACAACTCCAGCATGCTGTGCAAACTGCAGAGGACCTTACCCCGCAAACTACAAGGGATACCTTTCCAATCCAAAAAATAGACGATCAACAAAAATCAATCTTGCTCTTCCACGTAACAACGTTTTAAGAAGCCAAAAAAGATCGTCCTCCAGTCCGAAACACCTCGCCTTCAACTTCACAGGAAGGAACAACCATGACCAAAACATATGCTGAGGCTGCAAGAACTAAGCCTCCTACATTTCTCGAGCTAGAAAGCTCCAACATAACATCCGTTTTAACAGCCTCACTTGCCTTCATGCCGCAGGAATTCAGCAAGACATGCCCTCAACATCTTCCAGAAAGAGATGCCTGCAAGGCACTCAAAACATCATAACAGCCACCTGTCATGAGTAATAAAATCAAACCAAAAGCTCTTAAGATAATCGCATGAAATGCAAATCGATTGATGAACAAGGTTTTGGAACTTCAAGAATTTGCAACTCATCTCAATGTTGATATCATCTTGATTGATGAAACACACCTAATACCAGCTAATAACCCAAAAATCCGTGGATACACTATGTACAGAAACGACAGAATTGTCACAAGAGGTGGAGGCACAGCCATATATATTAAGAGTTATTTGAATCATAATACAATAGACAAGCCCCAAACAGCAAACATGGAGGTGAACGGTGTGGAGGTACATACCTGCAATGCTGGGAGTCTCAAGATCTATGCTGCTTATAACCCTCCGAGCATGCCTCTGCTGATAACAGACCTGGACTCCATACTTGGTCCAAATGACTCCATAATAATAGCAGGAGATCTCAACTCAAAACACACAGCTTCGTACAGCTCATCAACTAACACCAAACGTCACACACTTTTCAACTTTGCAATGCTCAACACTGTTGTTGTGGCCGGCCCTGCCGAGTCCACCCATTTCAGCCCTTCGGGTGGCTCGGATGTACTAGACATTGTCATATTTAAAAATTTAAGATACCAATTCAAATTGGAATCAGTCAACGAATTATCTTCTGACCACAGTCCCATAGTGCTTAATCTAAGTTCATTAGATCAATTCTCTCCTCTGCACACATTCATACCATGGGACAAGTTAGCCAAGGTTCTTCCCGATCATATCGGTCCGGTGCCCAATATCAGTAAAAAGGAAGAGATTGACACAGCAATAAATAACTTAACCATACAAATTCAGAAAGCAATTGAATCAGTAAGACAATCCACTGTCTTCCACCCAACCAACCGTATCCCTGAAGAAATCATGGAGCTAATCAGAGCACAAAATAGAGCCAGAAAGAGATACCACAATACCAGAGACCCCACAAGACAAAACAGCATTGAACAATCTAAACAGGCAGGTCCGGGAAGCTCTTCAAAAACACAGAAACCATCAATGGGAAACCAAATTGGCTAACATCAATACTGAAGATCATTCTGTATGGAGATTCTTAAGAGCCATCCACACCAAAAAGCAACTCATACCCCTATACAAACCAAGAAAGGGACAGTTCACAAAGATGAAGAGAAAGCCGAAGAACTAATAGATAACCTAGAATCTCAGTGCAATCCATCTTATACAAATCTAAATATCAACCTTATGTACAAGATTCATCGTCATGTTAGGACAACCTTAAGATAGAACACTGTTAACTCCGAACATATCACTCCTACAAATCCAGCAGAAATGATAAATATCATCTCCCATCTAAACAGTAAAAAAAGCTCCTGGACTGGATGGTATAACTAACAAAATAGTAAAACTACTTCCAAGAAAGGCCACAGTCCATCTCGTCAATATTACAAATGCCATCTTTAGATTCCAGCATTTCCCTACTACATGGAAAACAGCCACCATCATGCCATTGAAAACATGCCAGAAAATAACCCTCACCTTCCCGAAAGCTACAGCCCATAAGCCTATTGTCCAGCCTTGGAAAGGTGACAGAGAAAATGATCCTCTCAAGATTCCAAGCAGAAACAGATAAGTTAGGAATTTTGCCTAATGAACAGTTCGGCTTCCGTAAGGCCCATAGTACAACCGGCTGGAAGAAATCATTACTAAAGGTTATAACTAGAAACTCAATACAGCTGCCATCTTCATTGACGCAGAGAAGGCGTTTGACAAAGTATGGCATCAAGGCCTTCTCTACAAACTGATAAAATTTAACTTGCCAATCAAGTTAATAAAAATAATAATTCTTACCTGAAAGACAGATATATGCAGGTCAGGGTCGGAAACAGTTTCGACCAGACGCAGGATCTCGGCAGGCTTACCTCAGGGATCTCTTCTGGCACCTCTCCTGTTTTCAATCTATGTAGCGGACATCCCTCTGAAGCCAAGAACAACATTCACTGCATTATATGCAGATAATGCTGCACTGATGGCAAGATCACTGAGCCCAAAACTGGAAACTAAAAGAAAAAGTGGATGGCACTTTAGAAAAGTGCCATCCACTTTTCTAAAGATCACACTTTAGAAAAGTGGATGGCAGACTGAAGGATCCAAGTTAAACCCCAGAAAAGCTCAGCTATATTGTTTACTAGAAAGAAAATCCATACTATGGAAGATATTTATTTATTGGGAGTAAAGATTCCATGGCTGACTGATGTTAAATATCTTGGAGTGATTCTTAATAGTAAACTCCTATTCAGCAAACAAATTAGTTACATTACCTCAAAGACGTCCAACATCTTAGCACAGCTCTACCGTATGATCAACAGACAAAGTAAACTGGACACGCAAACGAAATTAACAATTCACAAGATGGTAATTCGACCGGTTATCACTTACGCATCCCCTGCATGGAGCCACACTGCAAATTCAAACATTCTAAAACTTCAGAGATTAGAGAATAAGTGCCTGAGGATGATTCTGGATGCCCCCTGGTTCATAAGGAACACCCAGATCCATAGAGAAGTTAATATCCCTTATATCTCTTCCCTTCTCCTAAATCTAGCTGAGAAGTTCTTTACCGAGACAAGCTTTCATCCTAACCCGTTAATCAATGAAGCTTCGGAATATAATGAAGCGGAAAGTTACAAATATAAAAGACCAAAGTCTATCTTAAGTTCAGCTGAACACAACTAACTTCACTGCCCTCAATGGGCGAGCATATAGCTCACAAACACTCCATTCAAGGTTCTACCATTACAAGAAAAAGGAGAATATGAAAAGCAATTTTCCTTCACCCATCTAGTCAGAAATGTTAATGTTAATGTAATGCTGTTCGGCTAGTGGATTTATAAATAGTTCATGGAGGTCGCTAGTTGTATAGAGGTAAGAACGTCTCTAGTTTCTCTCTTACGCTGATTCTTTTTGCAAGTAAGCTTTCGTGTTTACAGGATTATTTTGTTAGTAGACCTTCGGGTCTACAGGATTCTTTGCTGGTAGGACTTGTTCCTACGGGATATTGTAGTGTAACCAACACACGTATTTTCTTCCTCCTTTTTTCTATCATAACAGTATAAAATAAGTTATGACTTTGCGCTTTCCAAGAACGTTAGGCTTTGAAATAGACCCCAAAATAGCAAAAAGAGAGAATGCCAAACCTTATGCGAGGCAGCGGGATCTAGCAATATTATTTATGGCTTCACCCCATTTGGTGGGCGAAGATTTCAGATTACTAGTACCCAAGAATGTAGAAACGAGAGACAAGTTGCTACAAGGTTTTAAATGCGCCGGGGCCAAAGTAACTCGGGTCAGGATAGGAAGAAGCCTGCTTAGAACAACCAAAATAGACAGATTTCCTTTAGATTACGTTGAGAGCAGCCACGACGTCGTTCATAAGATTTTCTCAAAATGGGGAACTGTTCAAGACATCAAGAAAGGTACTGACAACGAGAAACCCGTATGGAAATCTTGAGAGATTAGCTTTGCTATAGAAATAAAGAACGCGATTCCTAATTTAGTACTAATTGGTTCTGCAACGGTTGCGGTTAGGAGGGTGGTGCTTTAGGTGTCGCTCCTACGACCATCTGGGAGCGGATGGTCATAATCCGCTCCTTCAGGGGAACGTCTGGTGCATGCAGTGGAAAGGCTCCTCATCGCAATCGACCGGTTCGACAAATCGGTATTTTACATGTTCAACAAGGATGGTTCGGTCGATCCCCCCCCCTCTCTGTCAACTCCTCTATATAAGCAAAGGATCTGTTCGAAAAACGCGATCCTCTAGATCACTCTAAACTCAACGAGTGACCCAAAGGATCACTCAGCGGTGATTCTACTCAGCGAGAAGGCTCACTCTACTACTGAGCAGAATTGTCCACTTTCTCCGTAACCAAAATACTAACGGTGTCATCGGACGCATTTAAGAACTCTTAGCTTCAAACATGTGCTTTTATGCAGACGTGGACTGATAAAGTCTTGAGGCTTTTGCTTTGAGAGTACTGTTCAGCATCCGGGGATTTAGGTCAGTTGAGGCGGCTTGTATCGAGGTTGCCACCCGGGAAACTTTTCCCTGGAATATGAGCGGTTCTGCTTAGTGGTAGGGTGAGCTTGTCCCTGAGCAGAGCCACCACCGAGTTAAATGATCGCTCATTGTTGGAAGATCTGATGGATCAGAAGTCTTTCGAGACTCCCCCCCCCACACACCCATAAACAGGGAACAGGACATAACCCACTTACATAAGACATTAATTGAAATATTTAAAGGCGGGGGGGGTTACCATACTAAAATGTTTTAACATGACTAATATTCAGAGTGTACGCTGGATGTGTACACTCTGAATATCAATGGTTTGCGACCTATCTCCGCACAACCCGCTGTTTGGAGACTATTTTTACTTCATCAGGTCCATGTACTATTTCTGCAGGAGACGCATTTTTATCAGTTCTGGGACATTGACAACTTTACCAGAAGCTTCCCTATAAAAAGCTTCTGGTAACTATAAAATAACATATCTCACAGTACATAACTTTGTAATATGTAGATATTTCGTCTTATGTATCAAAAGACGTTGTCAGTAAAATTATCAAACAACAATAGGAACTAAATTAAAAAAAAGTTTACGCTGTATGTGTACATCAAGAAACGAAATACGTTTTGATGATTCTTTTTCTAGTGTAAACTTGATGTAAGGATGTAGGTTGTTGATATATATATATATATATATATATATATATATATATATATATATATATATATATATTTTTTTAGAAATGAGTAGAGTTCTTGCTCTGTGTGACTCCAGACAACAAAGACGTCATCAACATATCGTAGCCAGATTGCTGGTTTAGGGTCAAGAGCGAAAATTCTATCTTCTGTGTTCAAGAAAAAAAAAAGTGGCATAGTTGATATGGGTGGGCCCATCGCTGTTCCTTAGCCTTGTTTATATATTTTAACCTGGTGTGATTCCAAATTTGAATAATTCAACAATATCGGATGGAAATGTTTTGGTTAGAAATTCTGTTGTCTTTTTATGAGGGATATTAGTGAGGAAAGAGAGAGAGAAAATGTCGAAGCTTACTAACATGTCTGTATCTGCTAGTCTGATGTCTTTTATCATTGTGAGGACTTGTATGGAATTTTTTTATCGAAGAAGCTGAGTGGCCAGTGAAAGAACGGAGAACGTTGAACAAAAATCTTGATATTTTATTAGTGGAACTGCATTTCGAATCCACAATAGGCCTAAGTGGATACTTACTTTTATGTAATTTAGGTGAACCATATATTCTAAGAGGTTTTACATGGTGTGATTAGAGTCTTTTGATGGTTTCTTGATCGGTGGATGTTATTTCATCCAGTAACTTGTTGAGGTTTTTGAGCTGTCAAAACGCCAAGTTGCTACACAGATCTACATATAAACATGAATGTTTATAAAGTGCTGAAGCCTTACTTCATACACTTAATCTCAATCGGAACCACTGTCTCACTGTTCCAAAAGTCTAGGAAATTGTTATCCTCAATTGTATAGAATAAATTTACTTGTTATATTTTCATTTAATGTATTTATTTTTATTTCATTTTTATTTTTTTACAGCCCAATTAGGTTACCTATGCGACTGTATATGTATAGGGATTCAAATTTACCATGCGCGCTAATGTTTTTTTGAATTTAGTTCCTGTTGTTGTTTGATAACTGTACTGACAATTCTTATGATACGTAAGACGAAATATTTATACATTAAGAAGTTATCTACTGTGGCATACGTGTTATTTCATAGTTAAAAATAAGCCACAGGTTTCACTATACAAGAAAGCTTCGGGTGTTTTGGAGAGCGCGAGGGAAGTAGGAATCCTTGTTCGTCAGTCTATTCTAGGCAGGTTTTTCAATGCACAAAGAGATATTATACTAAACGTCTGCTGTGATAATGTCGATCTCATTGACATCTGCAGGGAGTACAATCCAGGCTGAGTCGGTACCACATGGTCAAGAGGAGGAGTCTCAACGAGACTCGACCCCGTTTACATTTCCAGCAACTTTAGAGCCACGAGTTGTTACAGCGAGGCATTTAGCGGTTGACAGTTCAGTACCAGACCATAAAATGGTTCTGTTAAAATATCGAACTACCCGAGTTCGTTGACATATCCAAAGGACCTTGGAAACTTCCTCCAAACTTCCCGAAAATGTATAACGAGGATTTGCAACTGTTATGCGACAAATGAAAGAACACTCACTGGGACTGGGACGCATGGGCCACCTTTAAAAACGAGGTAAACTTGCTCTTTCAGAATTGCTCTAAAGGACTTATGTATAAAGAAAAACAATGCGAGATCTGTACAGAGAATGAGGGTGGTACCGTGCGAACCAGACAAACGGCATTCCCAGTGATTCCCTAATGAAAGACCGGGAAATCGAGTTAGAGGCATATCGTCGCAAAAAAAGGTCGCCGAGTTAGATTTCCGCACTGGTTGTTGCTCGGTTATGCGAAAACACCCTCGACCGCGTTTTACAATCGGCAGCATATGACGATAAAAAACTTCGGTAAATCGAAGTTAACGGTCAAACTTTCAAGACTACGGGAGATATCTAGCAGCTGTTTTTTCATCATTATTCGAGAGCCTATTCTGATGACGCAGGCGATTAAAATATGGAACATAACAAGTATGCGTGAACACCAATGTGCATTTCAAGGTAGACCGATAACATGAGAAGAGGTTACTCGGGCTTACAAACCATAAAATCTCAGGAAATACCCCTGCCTAGATGGACTAGGTGTTAAGTTTTATCGATCCGTCTGGAATTTCATCTTGCCTATTCTGGTCTCTATTTTTAATACGTTTTTTATCTACCGGTCACGTGTCTGCTGACTTTGTTTGTGAGTACACGATTTTTTCCTCCATTTGGGGAGAGACTTGAATGGTGTGGGTAGGTGGAGGTCCATTTCCTTGACCAATACGCATTACAAGCTATTCGCAAAAGTGGTGTGTTATCGTCCGAAATTCGACATGGAAAATGTGCATACAAGCACTCGAGTGTACGGAGTTCCGCGTAAGTTGATGGGACTCAACCAAGAGATCTTATTCGCCTTGACGATCAAAGAACTCGCACTCGTGTCGGGTGGATTTGGAAAAAGCGTTCGATAATGCAAAGCACAATTTCCTGCACTACATTCTAGCGAAAGTTGGTGTGGCTTCTTGCGTAAGGGAAATAATCAGCAGCGTCTATAATAGAACAGCAACATCTATCGCCATTAATGGGTTTCCTCTCTGAACCCATTCCCGTACAGGCTCGGCAGGGCTATCCCCCACCCCTGAGCTCCCTTCTTTTTTCTTTAGTACTAGAACATTTTTTTAAAATAAAATTGACGACTTTCACACAGTGAGAGGAATACCGCTGCCCATAGGCTCCAAGAGCAAGACTGTCATGTATGCTGCTGATATTGTTGGAACCCTTAGGGATTCCGATTCGATTTATAATTTCTTCTGCATACTGCGACCATTTAGCATGCTGAGTGGTCTTCGCGTCAACCAGACAAAATGAAAATAAAAATACAGTATTCGAAAAATTCGGCCATGCCAATCTTCCGTATAGTTTAACACCATCAACAATATTAGAAATTCCCTTCGTTGCTATCCCGGTGTTAAGAACACAAAAACTACTCAATTCCTCTTGTGACCAACTTGTCCCTTTTTAACCCAAATTATCTGTCTTTCACTGGTAAAGCGAAAACCATCATCATACCAATGCTGCTACACACAATCAACTTAACAAACATCACACACGCACAAGATGGAGTTATTATCTCCTCCCCACGGAGGAGATAATAACTCTAATAACACTGGCAATCTAATTAAATACTTTATTGGATATTTCCTACCTTGTTTTGGGATCATGTATGGAGATGGTGCCAGAGGGATACTATACAATGTGTAAAACACTAAAAAGATTTGTTACAGATAGGATTCGGTGCTTCAGCTTACCGCAAAGTAGGTGTACTGGAAACCTTTCGAATTCTTTGGTTTTGAAACGCCTAATCTGGCTACGAATGAAGAGGTGCGAATATATATATAAAAAAAAAAAAAACAGCTGGGGACAATTTTCACCGGCAGGGATTTGGCTTTGTAGAATCGCTTACGGCCTACTCCCAGTGAAACTAGTGAAATCACAATGTCGTCTCTCTATCTTTTTTATCTTTCACTTTATATGACTGAAGAAGAATTACGTTGATGTTTTGAAAAATAATGTTTTTGTATTATTTATTTTATTTGCCTTTTTAAAGTGTTTTTAAATATATTAATGGTAATGCTTAATTAACATTGACTTTTTTGAAGAATTAGCTTTTTTATATATATATTTATTTTTGCTGTTTGAAAATTAAGCTATTAATTATTTAATTTAAACTATTCGGTATTTATTTAAAAAAGTTAAATCATTTGAAATGATAAGCTATTTTAAAGTAACGTATTGTTCTTCTAATATATTTGCAATTTTGTTTAATCCTCAGGCGTCCACCATGCAGCCATCGGCAACAGATGAGGCTTTTTGCTTATAAAATCATCTCTCAGGACTTCTGCTGTATTTTTTAAGAAAAAACGTTCATCACTACCATAAAATAAGGTGGACATTCGCGCATTAAATAGCTTAGAAAGGAATTCTATGAGACAACTATTTCGACTTCACCAATTATATGTTCGGATGGAAGATATTTAGAATGGAAAAAAAAATCAAGACTGGAAACGAGAAATACATTTTTTTATTTCTCTAGAAAGGTGTGTTATGGTGCTAGACAATTTGTTTTGTTGTTCCTGCTTCTCATTTCGATTAATGAAAGGATGAGCGTAAAACATTCTCCTAATAGAATAGGGTGCTGAAATCAAAGTAGTCCTGGATATTCTACCATATGACATTTTTTCAAGGATGCTTGTTCCTATCATGATACGCTAATTATGAACATCTTTCGTGGGGGAAAAAAAAGCAAAAAACAACTATGTTCGAGCTGATTGGTATGTCATTGCAAATAGCGATGACAATGCCACCTAGTAACAACTTTTTAGACATTATTTTCTTCCTCTGGATTACAATAACAATGAAGGCTTCCAATCACGTAACCAAGTTTAAGAGAATGTGTATTACCCATTCATGGACAGTGTTTTGTAAAACGATAAGTTACATGAGGGGATAAATATTACCCACATCTTTCAATAATTGTTTTTTTTTTCTGTTCGATCAACCCCATATTTTTAAACCACTGCCCTATCATTAATATGATAGGGCAGTTAATTCTGATGATTAAGTCGACTTTCGAGACAATTCATTTATGATATTGTTAAGGAACTTAAATATCTCTTGTTATTACAGTGGAGTTTATATTTTACTGAGCAGCGGATGAGAAATATAAGCAGGTCATGGAAAAGCCCTTTCTTTCGAAGATTGAATGAAAATGAATGTAGGATTTATATAAATATGGCAAACCTTTTGAACGTCTATACATCACATTAGAAAAACAAAATATTATTAGTAAACTTGATTCCTTTATTCACTGCCGACTATAATAAATGCAATGCGGTCGAGATGTTTTTCTCCCGGTACTCCAACTTTCTCTTGTTCGCACAAATAGAAACATCCGACCTCTTAGAAGTTAATTAACATGTAATAATGAATTTCTACGTATTCTGAATATATGTCATTATGTAGTCATCGAAATATTTATTTCAAGTATCTGTTTTAGACGTTCAAAAGGTTTCTTGAAAGGTTGATTAAAAATATCCGGTTTGGATCTGTTTAAAATCTCAATAGGCCCTCAAACTCTGTATTAGTAAACCTACTTTTTCGTGAATATGTGTGTGTGTAAATTTGTAAGACTTTAGTTATGATGTTATTCAAATGTCTTGTAAAAGAACTGTAGATATGAAAGGTTATTTTCATATTTTTCAACAGGAAATAAAATCTACAACACTAAGGCTTAAAAAATATTTATATTCTTGATTAACTGACTTTTTATATTAAGAAATAAATATATTGAAATAAAATTAAGAATTACAATAAGATTATGCATTAAAATTTAATAATAATTGGAAAAAATGAAATGATATACGTACACCATTTTCTTTTTTACACCATTCAAAGTTTTATTTAGCTATGGTTGGTGATAATAAGTTTGTTGTTGTTTATATAATATAATACATATAATACGTAAGGACAAAATTTGACTATAATCAGAGAGAGAGAGAGTGTGTGTGTGTGCGTGTGTGTGTTGCTTGTTTTCGTTAGAATTTAAAATCAACACAACAGCTGGGAGTATGCCACAGGCAATCTATTTTTTTGTATCCCTCTGTCGGCCTAATGACACGGTTGCTTGGCAACTGATAGACTCAGTGTGAAGTGTACAATTTTTGCGACATATTTAATGTTGTTTGCGAACATTTCATTAGGCTTCAAAGTATGCTACTTTTCTTTTTCTTTATTTGAATTAGATTGTTACATTTACATTCGTTATGTAAAGAAAACCAATTATATGGTTCGCTATTGTAATTTATTTCATTTATTTTAATGTTTTCCTGTGAAAAACAATAAAAAAGGCAATGACTTTTACATATGATATTTGACATCGGTTAGCAAAAATATCGATTTGTTGCAAAATGTTGTACGTTGAGATCGCATAATTGCCTTAATATTAATAGTTACTTTCAGATGTCCAAGTATATAATCTTCAAACTTGTATTTTAGTTTTATCGTTTTCTTCATTTGCCTTGTTCATTTATATCAGGGAACATTGTTATTATTATTATGATTATTAAAAAAGTCTAAATCCTGAAATATAAAACGACATCCAGAAGGCATTGTCATATTATACAATGCAATTTCTCCGTACAGATTATAGACAGAAATGTAGCAACCAGAAATCTCTCTGGCACAATTGATAACCATCATCTTTAGTGCGAACACACCAATAATGATGATGGCTTACCACCAATGTAATAAAATCAATCTACATCAATATTCTGGCGACAACTTCCAAGTTTTGTTTTGTGTGCTCAGTTCTTAAGATTCCCATTTCTTCATTCTTTGGAGTAAAAGATGGAAGCAAAGAGATTGATTTTCTTAAATCACTGTCGGTTTAGCCAACATCTGTTAAACTAATATTTATAATAAAGTATTTTATTATTTGAGGCTTGTAGTTTCTACGATGGTTCCAAACCATTAAATCATTATATAATATTATTATTATTACTGGGAGTTTCATATTTGTTCCTGATTTTATAGTTGAAGTTGCAACTATGAAATCAGGAATAAATCACATGTCATATAAATTAGTAAAATTTTACGTATTATTAAAAGGAGGATTGGTGAAAGTATTCTGTTGAAATAGCAAATTATGTAAAATTGTGTGGGGGGCTGGAGTCAAGAGCAAAGTTATTGGGAATACTTACCCAAGGTAGATGGAATAGTTCCACTACCTCACTTATGTGTAACAGAATGAGGTAGATTGAATAAAATACGACTGGGAGTAGCAGGTTTGGTAAATGAGCACTTTCAAAAAAATATCGCAACTACTAAAAAAGTGTCCAAATTAGTTTATTATTTCCAAAAATTGATCTTTAGCATCTAACTTTTTAATAAAATTTTGTTTCTTTATATACAAAAAAGAAGTTACCGTCCAATAGATTTCCGCATTTTAAATTATATTAGCTCATTAACTTTAGAAATAAATAATTCTACGTTAGGACCTTTATTGAATGTTCAATTACAGGTCAAACTCCAAAACCTCAGCTTTGTTCCCCTCAGCAACAGGATCACTCTGTCACTGAGAACGCTCAGAATCGGTTGGCTCTACACCGTGACAGGCTCACCCCACCACCGAGCAGAGCCGCTCATATCTCGAGGGGATAACAGCAACAGCCGTGTCTCAGTTAACTTCACAGGCTACAGCATTCGTTATTCCCCCCCCCCCAGGACCTGGGTGACAGCATCAGAACGATGCTGTCACCCAGGTCCTTAAAGATAAGGTGGGGAGATAAGGTGTTATTGAGCTATTAAGGCTCTGATAATGGCAAGAGGGTAACAGCAATAGCCGAACCTTATGAATAAGTAAAGCCGTCTCTAAAGATTCGGATGATCCCTAGGCCACTCAATCGTGGGCGAAAGACCGTCCATCTCATCTCAGTGATGGCCTTCCACCCACACGCTACCACCCAGCAGAACCGCTCAATTCCGAAGAAAAGCATTCACCGACAAAGCCCCTCAGCGGGCCGTGCCGGAGAACACTTTCCCCGGAGACTCAAATTGCGCCCTTAAGGCAAAAACCTTAAGAGAGCGTACTCATATTAGCAATATTATTAGAGCCTCAGTTAGAACTTCATTGGCTACAGCGTTATAGAAAAAGTAAAATGGTGTATTAGTAGCATGAAATTATATTATATAAAAAGGAAAAATAAGAGAAAAATCTTGTAAAATTTTAGTGTATATTATAATATAAAATATATTATATATTTATTTTTAGATTTAGATTAACAAATATAAAATATAATTTAATATTTAATTTAGATACACTTTGATAGCCGTGTTTAATCCTATTAAGAAATGTTCAGCAACTTACATTATGAGTATATTAAAGATCGGCCATCTTTTTAGCCAAATAAAAGAAAACTGACATTTCTAGACTTTGTATCAAGCCAACGCTATTATATTTTTATTCACAGTGGCAAATTTAATACGACAGACGCAGTGTAATTTTTCACCTGCGCTGTGTGTCATTCCTAATGCAATATGCTGCTCATTACTTAAACAGATGACAGTTCGCAAAGTAGATAACAACGACACCTGGTGTCTCTTGTTATTTTTACTTTCCCAAGAACAATTATTGTGAAATATTGTATGCAGAATATGCAATAAATGTCTGGCACGGTTGGATTTAATATAGAAAGAGCAATTTAATATAAATAAGAATCTTGCTTCTGGACTCTTGATTTGTTTTTATGTAATCATCGACGAATATATAACAAATATGATTTGCATCATCTTCTTTCAGGTTTTAAATGAAATTATGAACTATTTTTTGAATGCCTTCCGAAGTATTTAAAATATTTATATGTGAAACGAAATACCTCTAGAATCTGCTCGTATTTTAGAATAAATACTATAAATATGTTTAAATAAATATTAGGATGCGTTAAGAGGATAATAAATCCCTCTTTATTTTAAAGCCGAATAAGAAACTCGAAGATCGAAATCTAAGAGTTTCATGACGAAGAACTTTCGGCGAGTCCAAGCGTAAGTCAACACCTGGGTAGTACAACACTAGGGCAACTCGAAGCAAAGGTGGAGCAAGTTTCGATCACTGTCCTTAATATTTTCTCGCAATGTAAAAGGCAGATCCTAGGAAATGTATTACTGTTTTACATTATGAGGAAGGTCACTACAAAGACCAGGTAGAAAATAATGAGGGATTTATTATCCCTTTAACTTAATTTACGTCGCCGAAAAAAATAGTCTCTTGGCTCTTTATTGTAGTAAATATTAGGATAATTTAAAATGAAACATAATAATAAGTTTATTTACTTTCCTATAATTAAACGAGTTAGATGGAAAAATTTCCCTGTTCCCTCTAGAAAATGTGGATAAAATGCGCTCACTCTCTCTCTCTCTCATACACGTACCGGCCACTGAAAATTAGAGACATTTATGCAGATATATGTAAACGTCACTTACGCAGCGTATATGCAAAATACTTGGTCATGCATCACCACGCGCTATAGGTAACCATTAAAGAATGCTGCTAGTCAGTAATCGTCAATAGTGTTGATCACAAATGGAAAAACAAACGTTTTTTGGTGTTTGATAAAGGGCTTATTGTGGGTTGCTGTCTGGCTGGAGCCACGAGTTTGAAACACACACACAGCCAAACTAACTCGCTTCTCAAAATGTGAGATATTTCGTGTGTTTAATCAGTGTAAAAATAACCCACATTGCTTGTCTAAGAAGCGTAACTGTGGTCCTGAGACAGTCTCTGTCAGTAATGAGATCACCATCATCTGAGAAGGCTTGTACGGACCTTCCTGTTTGCAGCAATGACCGAAGCATTTAATGAAGGCTGTTGCCGACCCACATTTCACCGAACTATGCGCAGGGAATTGAAGAGCATTGGTATTGGAATCACATCGCTAAACGTAAAATAAAAGTTTCTAATTTCGTGGCCGCTTTGCGTATTTCATACTGTACTTTATCCAACAGCATGTAAAGTAGGTAAAAGAACTCTATGGCGACTTGTTTGTCAAGGAATACGCTTTGTCTAATGTGTTTCAGCTATCTTCCGTTAATACGATTAAGGAATCCGAAAGTTCTACCGATCCTTTCTAGAACCCATCCAGTTATCCGCCTTTCAGAGTTTAAGATTCCCAATAATCTTCTGTAATTCCACATCTCAAAAGCGGCCATCATTTCTCTATCAAACTTCTCTAAGTGCTAAGTTTTATATCCGTAAGTAGCTACTGAAAAAAAAAAAATAGCTCAACAGCTTTTCTCCTACATTGATAAAAACTGATCTGTCCTTCCACACTTTAGAGAAGTCTCTGTCTATTGTTCTATCCATTCCTAATTCTTCTTCTTCTAGTGTCTTCTGAATAGCAGTTCTTCACACTAATAATAGAGCCCAGATTTTCCTCAATTATGTTTCCAAATGAGTGTAATAATTTAATTATTTTATCAATTGAACAAAATTAATGGCATAACATAAACGTGCAGACAAATGTTTCTAATAATGTTAGTTTTTTTTTTATATATTTTTCTCCCCCGCACCAGTCCTTAAAATCAGTGTGAGGTCACTTCTTGACGATTGGAAACCATGCTTAGTATTTTTTTTTTTTAATTCTTCTTGTACTGATGATTAATATAAACATTGTCAACAAGACATTTTCATCTTCTAAAAAAATCTTCTGTCCGAAGCAAAAAATGAGTGCTAATAGTTGAATTCATAGCCTAAGCTGCAAAGTTGAGAAAACGAATCTAATATAAATAACAATCGAAAATTGAAACAAAAAAAAAGTTAACGTATGAAGTTTGAAGTATTAACAGGCACAATTCACGAAGAGAAATTTCGCATTAAAGTTGACTACGATTTGTTTTCCTAGTCTCAAGATAACAGATTTTATTCAGTCAACTGAGTGTGTTTTTAGACAAACAATGTTCGGAACGGAGTCTAATGTCGAGAAAAAATGTTAAGTAGTAGAATTAACTTTACAAATTCGTTATTTGGACTCTTTCCTTAGACCCAGGGGGAGGTCTGAAACAACTAATTTGCATTGTTTCTTCATCCCCAAAAAACGTTAATTTGAGTATCGTAATACTATAGTTCTCAAGATAAAACAAGACCGCATATTTAAAGAAGCCACATTGGTGAAAATTCCATGCTGAACTAATTATCAAAGCTATCTGGACTGTTTTAATGACTTTTAGCAAGGAAAGACAGTTTGACTGCAAACATAATCATTATAAACGGACTACAAATTTGATGAAAACGAACGTATATTCGTCATTGGATAATGTGTATGTGACTGTTGTTTTCTGTGTATTATTACAATGTTTATCAATTATTATTGATAAATATTATTTCAATCATACTTACAATAACAGATGTAATTTGAAACAAGATATGAAAACAGACTGTTGTTCTAAAATTCTCCGTATGAAGCCGATCAGATAACTTCCTCCCCAATGGAAATGCTTTATAAATTCTCCTCATATCCTAGACAGATTTCGAACTTGGTCTTTCTTATCCCGTCTTTTAACAATAATGCAGATAACATATTTTGACAAGTGGTCATCAGTTTAACATGCTGTCCAAATCTATCTATATAATGAAATATTTTCTTTTTTTATCTACTTAAACGGTTTTTACGTGAGCTTCCATGAAATATACAAGTAGTAAAACTGGATGAAATGTACAAATGAATTACTTCGTCAAGAACGAATTAGATGATAACTCATAGATGATTTTTCAAGAGCATTTTACCTTTTTTTTTTTACTTGACGACAGAATTTCCTATTATACATATGAAAAATATAAACATTTAATAAATTAGAACATCAGTAGCTGCTAACAATAACATAAAATCGATATCTAATCAATGAAATATATTTTAAAACCAAATTGATGTTTTAATATTGAATATTTCAATATTAAAGTTCCGCCCACTAACTCATCATCCAATAGAATGAGATTATTCCAGTTAATATTTTTCTGAATAAAGAATTATTATTATTTATTTTCAAATATATACATATTCTTTAAAATAAAGAAATACAAAAGTGATTATAGTGTTTGAGATGGAAGCTAAATGAAGCAAACTATAATTCTATTTTACATTTTTATTTTATTTCTACACAAAATAAAAATACTCGCTAAGCTTTTACAAATAGCACATTACAGATTTATTTCCATCTCATTATAATTATTGTCACCAAACGTCACTGATTTAAAATAAATCGGTAATATAATTAGGTTGCTATGGTTACCAGCTAAGGTGAAGCTAATGCATTGAAAGAAACGTTTAGCAGATTGACTGTAACAATCCAATTGATTTGTTTTCTTGAAGCATGGATAAAGAACTGTATTTATTTCATCTCCCAGTTATGAGTCAGAGGACCTAATTTCATATCTTGACATTTTAGCTACCGTGCTATATTATGCATTCGTCTAAAGTAAGGGAAATGGCTCATTATTATACGTAAGCAAAAAAATGAATTCCTAATAAAGAATGAAAACGCTGTCTAGACATTTTAATTATACTTTTTCTTTATTATAAAGAAATAGAAAAATAAAAATAAAGTTTCTATTATAATTATAACTTAATATTTTAAAGCAATAATTGTGAAATTTTATATTGCAAATTATTTTTAGAGGTTTCTAAAACACCCTTTTTGGGCACACCAAATACCATAATAAAAATTACTTGTCAGTACATACTAATGTTGAAATCCAATACCCTTGGAGGATAATGGATGGCAATGCTGTAGTTAATGAAGTTTTAACTGAGGCTCGGCTATTGCTGTTACCCTCCTGCCATGATCAGAGCTTTAATAGCTCAATAACACCTTATCCCTACACTGTCCTCTACAGATAACGGGGAAGATGAAAAGCATTCTTGCTTCTCCCCTTTAAGCCAGTCCTTATAAGGACTATAAGGATACTAATGTTAAGGATATGTATAAAAAAGTCCTTTTTAGGGCTTCCAGGGTAACAATTAGCAATGCTGAACCGAGGAAGTAAACTGAGGTTCGGCTGTTGCTGTTATCCTGGGTGATGAGTTTTTGAGTTCGCTCCCTTAGGGTTTTTGCCTTATTAAGGGAGCACTTTGAGTCTCCGGGGAAGGTGTTCTCCGACACGGCCCGCTGAGGGGTTCTTGTCGGTGAATTATTTTCCTCGGAATTTGAGCGGTTCTGCTCAGTAGTCGGGGTGCTAGGACGGGGCGGCCGACACTGAGTGGAACCAACGCTGAGCGGTTCTGCTAGGACGGGGAGCCCGTCGGGGTGCTAGGACGGGGCGGCCGTCACTGAGTGGAACCAACGCTGAGACATGGACGGTCTTTCGCCCACTATGGAGTGGCCTAGAGATCGTCTGATTTTTTGAGATTTTACCGTTTACTTACTAATCAGGATAACAAATGGCAATGCTGTAGCCAATGAAGTTTTAACTGAGGCTCGGCTATTGCCGTTACCCAGCCATGACTAGAGCCTCTTAGCTCGATAACACTCCATCCACACAGATTCACTTCATTCAGATGACGGGATAAAGAGTCAAGGACTCAGTCCATCGCCCAGTTCTTATAAGAACTATACTAATGTTAAGGAAGAATCAATCGACCGTGAATCCGGTGATTGATTTATTCAATTCAATACCCTTGGAGGGTAATGGATGGCAATGCTGTTGCTAATGAAGTTTTAACTGAGGCTCGGCTATTGCTGTTACCCTCCTGCCATGATCAGAGCTTTAATAGCTCAATAACACCTTATCCCTACACTGTCCTCTACAGATAACGGGGAAGATGAAAAGCATTCTTGCTTCTCCCCTTTAAGCCAGTCCTTATAAGGACTATAAGGATACTAATGTTAAGGATATGTATAAAAAAGTCCTTTTTAGGGCTTCCAGGGTAACAATTAGCAATGCTGAACCGAGGAAGTAAACTGAGGTTCGGCTGTTGCTGTTATCCTGGGTGATGAGTTTTTGAGTTCGCTCCCTTAGGGTTTTTGCCTTATTAAGGGAGCACTTTGAGTCTCCGGGGAAGGTGTTCTCCGACACGGCCCGCTGAGGGGTTCTTGTCGGTGAATTATTTTCCTCGGAATTTGAGCGGTTCTGCTCAGTAGTCGGGGTGCTAGGACGGGGCGGCCGACACTGAGTGGAACCAACGCTGAGCGGTTCTGCTAGGACGGGGAGCCCGTCGGGGTGCTAGGACGGGGCGGCCGTCACTGAGTGGAACCAACGCTGAGACATGGACGGTCTTTCGCCCACTATGGAGTGGCCTAGAGATCGTCTGATTTTTTGAGATTTTACCGTTTACTTACTAATCAGGATAACAAATGGCAATGCTGTAGCCAATGAAGTTTTAACTGAGGCTCGGCTATTGCCGTTACCCAGCCATGACTAGAGCCTCTTAGCTCGATAACACTCCATCCACACAGATTCACTTCATTCAGATGACGGGATAAAGAGTCAAGGACTCAGTCCATCGCCCAGTTCTTATAAGAACTATACTAATGTTAAGGAAGAATCAATCGACCGTGAATCCGGTGATTGATTTATTCAATTCAATACCCTTGGAGGGTAATGGATGGCAATGCTGTTGCTAATGAAGTTCTAACTGAGGCTCGGCTATTGCTGTTACCCTCCTGCCATGATCAGAGCTTTAATAGCTCAATAACACCTTATCCCTACACTGTCCTCTACAGATAACGGGGAAGATGAAAAGCATTCTTGCTTCGCCCCTTTAAGCCAGTCCTTATAAGGATAATACTAATGTTAATGTTAATTAATTAACGTTAATGTTAATTAAAAATATTAATTATAACTTAATATTTTAAAGCAATAATTGTTAAATTTTATATTGCAAATTATTTTTAGAGGTTTATAAAACACCCTTTTTGGACACACCAAATACCATAATAAAAATTACTTGTCAGTTCATACCTACTGAGGGACAGCTTTTTAGGACTTCCAGGGTAGCGGATAGCAATGCTGTAGCCAATGAAGCTTTAACTGAGGCTCGGCTATTGCCGTTACCTAGCCATGACTAGAGCTTTTAGCTCAATAACATCATCCATACAGATTTTCTTCATTCAGATGACGGGATAAAGAGTCAAGGACTCAGTCCATCGCCCAGTTCTTATTAGAACTATTAGATACCTACTGAGGAGGTAGCAGATTGGGAGGGTAATGGATGGCAATGCTGTAGCTAATGAAGTTTTAACTGAGGCTCTGCTATTGCCATTATCCAGCCATGACTAGAGCTTTTAGCTCAATAACATTCCATCCACACAGATTTTTTTCATTCAGATGACGGGATAAAGAGTCAAGGACTCAATCCATCTGCCAGTTCTTTTAAAAAAATACCCACTGAGATTATTCCAGTTAAAACACCCAATAAAGTTTTAACTGAGGCTCGGCTGTTGCCGTTACCCAGCCATGACTAGAGCTTTTAGCTCAATAACACCCCATCCACACAGATTTTCTTCATTCAGATGACGGGATAAAGAGTCAAGGACTCAGTCCATCGCCCAGTTCTTAAACAAAAATACCCACTTAGGAGGTACAGATTGGTAGACCCTGGGAAGGTGATGGATGGCAATGCCGTAGCCAATAAAGTTTTAACTGAGGCTCGTCTGTTGCCGTTACCCAGCCATTACTAGAGCTTTTAGCTCAATAACACCCCATCTACACAGATTTTCTTCATTCAGATGACGGGATAAAGAGTCAAGGACTCAATCCATCTGCCAGTTCTTTTAAGAACTTTAAGATACCCACTGATAATATTTTTAGAGTTTTATAAAACACCCTTTTTGGGCACACCAAATACCATAATAAAAAATTACTTGTCAGTACATACCCACTGATAATATCAGGGAAAAAAAGTCCTTTTTAGGACTTCCAGGGTAACGAATGGCAATGCTGTAGCCAATGAAGTTTTAACTGAGGCTCGGCTATTGCCGTTACACAGCCATGACTATAGCTTTTAGCTCAATAACATCCCATCTACACAGATTTTCTTCATTCAGATGACGGAATAAAGAGTCAAGGACTCAGTCCATCTCCCAGTTCTTTTAAGAACTACATACCCACTGTTAGATGTTTTCTTCAAGTTATCTCACTGCTGGTATAGCCACTTTATTAACTTCACATATTTCGATATACATGGTCTTAGCAAAGGTATCATAATTTTTTTTTTCGATAAAAGCAAAAGATATTGCAATAAAATGTATTTATTTATTCTGGATGAGAACAAAAGAAAAATATATTATATTAAAATAAAAAAAAAACTACATTAGCGTCATCTACTTTGCAGTTTGGATTTAAATTTTATACTTGGTGTTAGAAAGGTATCATAACTTGTTTACATAAAAACAAAAGATATTGCAAATAAAAATGTATTTCTTTATTCTGCATGATAAAGAAAGAAAACATTTATTTTAAAAAAACTATATTAGCGCCATCTACTTTACAGTTTGGATTTAAATGTAACATTTCCTATAACTCACCTATTATTTGTTTATATAAAATTATTACTTTAAAAATTAACAGAACCTAATAGTAAGTTGGTGAGGGATTGATTCATTCAATCCAATACCTTTGGAGGATAACGGATGGCACTGCTGTAGCTAATGAAGTTCTAACTGAGGCTCGGCTATTGCTGTTACCTTCCTGCCATGATCAGAGCTTTAATAGCTCAATAACACCTTATCCCTACACTGTCCTCTACAGATAACGGGGAAGATGAAAAGCATTCTTGCTTCGCCCCTTTAAGCCAGTCCTTAAGGATAATAGTAAGTTGAAAAATTTTAATCGACCTTGAGATCGGTGATTAATACCCTTGGAGGGTAATGGATGGCAATGCTGTAGCCAATGAAGTTCTAACTGAGGTTCGGCTATTGCTGTTACCCTCCTGCCACGATCAGAGCTTTAATAGTTCAATAACACTTTATCCCTACACTGTCCTATGCAGATAACGGGGAAGATGAAAAGCATTCTTGTTTCTCCCCTTTAAGCCAGCCCTTATAAGGACTAATGTTAATAGTAATACTAATATAAATATAAATATTAATACTAATATAAACGTGTTATTGCATGTAAACCAGATATCTATTTTTCAAATGTTACGTAGTAAAAACAACATGATGACAGCTATAAAGAATGGAACAGCTGAAAGAAACTCACTAAAGTAACAATTGCAGTCAAGTGACAAAGACCGGATTGTATGTTCAAGAATTTTATTGATGTTAGGAGGCGTCAGAAACGTTGAGATACAAGAACAAGACGCGAAAGAAATTTAATATTTTAGATGAAGAAGGTGAGCAGGGATGTAAGGAGAGAGAGAGAGAGAGAGAGAGAGAGAGAGAGAGAGGAAAAAAAAGATAATTTATTCATCCGAAATGACAGTTTTAATTAGAATGCAAGAGCTGTCAGCCTACCCCGCTGTGTGCACGTCATACAGTTTGGACTGGAGGAAGAATAAAAACGGTCCATTATGACACCCGAAGAGATGACAGTACTTAATAATTTCCCACAACACTGTGAGAACTTATCACGTATTATGACAATTAAGGCCTTATGCTGATTTCGTGCGAAGACTTCTAAATGAAGGTTTTTATGACGGTACAAGACACCTCTGCTCCATTCTCCCCCCCCCCCCCCCGCCATACACATTAATAGACGCCTGTTTAATGCGCTTCTTCGCCAAAGAAAAGTCAAAGAACAGAGTTCAGCCACCCAATCGATTTCTGATGTCGTCGTAGCCAACAACTGCAATCCCCCCCCCTCACCGCTGCCCTACTCGCATAATCACCTAAGCCTTCTTTTTTGAAAGAATACAGTAAATACTGCACAGGCCTTTAACGAATTACACTTTTAATTGTGTTGTAAGAGTTCTTTGGAAATGGTTCGGATTAAAGTATTTGTTTCAGAATTTTTTTTTTTTTAAAGATGCATCTAATTATTATCGTAAATATTTACATTAACGGTAACAAAAATAACTGTCCAGCATATTTTCTTTGTGTAATATGAGGTTAGAGTTACAATAATTCAATAATGTTGAGTGAAAAAGCTACAACTGACAAGCGGTGATAGGCTCGACATAATTTTATAATCGAACTTATTTTTGTTTTATTAATAAAAAATATAATGGAAATACTTGTAAATTTTAATATACTAGCTAATTTAATTAAATATTTTTAAAAAAAATTTTAAAAATTAGGAAATAAAATAATTGAAACAATACACCTTTTTATTTTTTGAATACAATATTATATAACAATAGTAGTTGAAATTTTGTTGTTGATATCATATGTTGCATTCTCTAAATACGATATTTTATTAGATCTGGACAAATTACAGCATAAACAAATGATTTTGATTAGTTCTGGAAATGTTACAGAATAAGTACAATTTTATCTCTTCTAAATTCTGGCGAGGTAGTTAAATAAATATACTTAACTTTATTTATCTTATATTGTATAATAATGACTTTTTAAGCAGGAAAAAGGTTCTGTGTACCCTTTTGGAGAATAAAAAGGCGTTAGCGATTTTTTACCTTTCTGTCAATTCTTGGTTTTAGTGCATCTGAAACCTGATGTTTGCTGTTATCGATATTAAATGAAAATTATCACACATTTGCCAACAATATTTAGGTTCTCTCATAAAAATATTTATGTTTCTCTAATCGAAAGAAAGTATTTGATATCTGGAAGCCATTCCAGATATCAAAATATTATGGTGTTTTATTCATTAAACCTCAGGACTATCGATGATTTCAAGGTTTTTGGGAGAGTATACACAACTGCCACGATTTCGTGTTCCTAAATCATAAGTGGTATTATGAGCTTTTTTATGAGATTTTTTTTCTGATTTCAAAGTTGTCCAGTTTTCGACGAACAACTAAAGAAAGAAACGCTACTTATAATCCAACCTGTAATGGTATCTTTCTGGTAGTATACCATTGCAGAAACGGTAGCGATATAAGATACGCAGGCATAGATATACATCGAGAAATAATTGTTTCATTCTAACAGTCTGTTAGCTTAATTATAAAGTTAACAGATTTATATATCATTAATTGTCAAAATTAAAATTCAGAAATGGTTTTAAAAAGATGATTCATGTGTGAATGTGATATACATTACTCGGAAAGAAGTCAGTGGACACCCTCTATGGGCAAAGTGCATTGTGTCATGTCATGAGTCACGTGTTTGAGGCCGGAATCAATTGAAGGAATATGATGCTCTGAAGTCATTCCAGGTGGAATGCCTGCGAGAAGAAAACTGATGGAGTTTTAAACAGGCATCGTGAGATAGAAGGGCATATTTCAGGCCTATCTGTTCCTCAAATTCTTTACAAATTTGAGGTCAACAATCAGTGATGCCCCGTAGTGAGATGGATGCGCTGGAAGTCAACTGCAAGTGCTACCCGCAGTGGACGACCCACCATACTCACTGAACGTCACCATAGGGCGCTACGAAGGGTAATATTTAAAACCCGCCAATCGTCGGCCGACAGATTGATTTCGGAGTTCCGAGTATAGATTGAAACACGAATCTGCACAAAAATATTCAGAACCAAGGCTCACAACATGGGTTTCCATGATAGGACTGCAATATGCAAGCCCCATATTACCCGAACCAACACGCAGCGTCGTCTTCAGTGGTGCAAAGAGCATGCGCAGTGGGACATTGAATCTTAGAAAGCTGTGTTATGGAGCGATGAATCACGTTACACGCTCTATCGAGCAGATGGAAGTGACTGCATATGGTGAATGCCCAATGAACGTCTCTTACCAGAGTACGTAATCCTAATTATGAAATTCTAGGTTACGGTGTGATTGTATGGTCCTGTTTTTCCTGTTTGTGGTGCCACGAACATTGAAATCTGAGAGGTATCTGAACATTCTGGACAATGCTTCCTATTTTGTGTTGTTTCTATTTCTACGAAGCTGACCAGTGTCTCTTGTCTCTTTCAACAAGACAATGCACCGTGTCATAAGGCTCCTGCTCTAACTGCGTGGTTGTTTACAAGAACGTCACCACTCTTAACTGGTCTCCACAGAGGTCCTGATCTGTGGATACCAGTCAAGTACTACTGAATATCTGGGGATCTGGATCACCCGACGCTCCAGATCATCAGATCTGGAGCGTCGGGTGAGATCAAGGGACGTCTGACTCACAACAGTCTACAACTTTCATCACAGCGGAAGCAGGTCCTACATCTTATTATGGTGGAAGCCATGGCTTTTGTTCCCCGCCTTATGATGTCTGTTGGCTTCTTTCCAAGTAATGTAATTATGCCTTTACGGTAATGTGTATATCCTTGTATAGAATTCCTGATTCTATAATGTGACACCAAGAAAAACTGTTATCGGTTCGAATTATAGTCACCGACTGGAGAAACATTTTTAGGCCTTTTAACTATCGGTTTGGTACAGATAAGCTTCCGAAATTTAAATATTAAAACCCAAGTTTCCGACCGCCGGAAACTTGCGTTTTTAATACAGCATTTCTCAAACATCGACAGTGGAACCCATACTATTCTAGACAACATTATACACTATCTACCAATAATTGTCCGGACACTTTAGCAATTTACAATTGATACCAGCAGACAAACTCTAACATCGGGTATGTCTACCTTTGGCTTTGATCACCTCCTGCGCCCTTTGAGGGAGGCTTTCCACCAACGTGCGGCAGACATAAGATGGAATTCGACTCCATTCCTTAATCAAAGCAGCACTGAGTTCAGCGACATATCGATGACGTACTGCTTTGGACCTCACTCGCCGCTCCAATTCGTCCCACAGTTCGATGGGGTGGAGGCCAGGACTGCACAGACCAGGGCAGTCGTTTAACACCCATCTCTTCATATCATTCCCTTGCAGCTTTGTGGCATAATACAGGTCCTTCCATAAAAACTCCAAAGTGTAGGCAGAACCTGATTATCGAGAATATCAAGGTGCTGAGCTGCCTTCATGGGACCACGAACAACAACCAGTGGTCCCACACCAAGCCAGCTGAATGCACCCCTCACTATTACTCCTCCACCACCACCAAACTTTACTGTGGTAGCAAGCGTTTACCTGGCTGACTTATCCACATATCCACACCGTGCATTCAGACTGGAAACAGGTGAATCTTGATTTATCGCTCCAGAGTACCGTTTTCCACTGGTCAATTGTCCAGTTCACACGCTCTTTGCACCAGGCCAGACGAGCCGTCTTGTTCGTTGTCGTGATGTTCGGCTTGTGTGCTGCTCTTCCGTAAACTCAGCAAATAGAGTTCTTGTCGTACAGTATTAGCGCTCAATATGGTGTTACTTGCACCCGGTGTTTTGCGTGTCACCCGTTTTAACTCCTTCCTGTCCCTGTCAATTATTTTCGGCGGTCACCCTGGGTGTTTTCATGCACTGATGATCCCATCGCGAATCGTTGATTTTGGGTGCTCAAGTTGAGCGGCAATGGCAAGTATGGACATGTCACCAATGTGAGAGTCCACGATGACACCTCTCTCGAAGTCACTGAGTTCACGTTGTATTGCCACCACTTGTATTCAACTGCTACGATGAACTTCTGCTTCTTACTATCTGTACACCAGTTTTTATGTTAACAAACCTGGAATGTTCCATAACTTCAAATAATAGGGGTATCCAGACAATTTTTTGTAGACAGTGTATATATATATACAGGGTGTTCGGGATAAATTTGACATATTTATAATTAATTATATTTTTCCGTAAGTTACATGTATTAACACACACTTCTCTTCATTTAAAAGTTTGGACCCTTCTTCATTCATATACAAGATGTCAGAAAGGATGGATAGCTGGAACCCACCTGAATCATGGAAGAGAATAACTTGTATCATGATGATTCGTGCCCGCCATCAAAATAAGGATATTACGACTGCTGCCCAATGCTCCCTGAATACAGTAAAAACAATCAGGCATGAACTAGAGACTTGCAATGGTGACTACGAGGATGTAGCAAGAAGAAAGATCCCTAGCAGACGATCTGATTGCGTTCGTACAGCAGAATTCCTCGCAAATCTGCAGGAACAGGTGTTGAAGAACCCTGGCATTGGAATTCGGGCTTTGTTCGTGGAGTTGCTAACTGTAGTCAAGCCCTGGATAACAAGGGTAGCCAATGGTAGGCTGTATGTATGGCAGCAGGATTCGGCCCCTTGCCACACCTCTGGGAAAAGTCAAAAATGGTTGTCTGAAAATTTCTACGACTTCACCAGTCCAAATGTTTGGCCTCCAAACTCCCCAGACCTTAACCCCATGGATTATTTTGTATGGGGCGCAGTTGAAAAAGACACCAATCGCACTTCCAGTAATACAAAAGCCCAGTTAATGGATAAAATTAAAACAGTTTTTGCGGCCCTTCCCAGGGAGACTGTAGCATCAGCTTGTTCGAGGTTCCGAAGCAGAATTGAAGCTGTGATCGATGCTAATGGTGGTTATTTTGAGTAAATCTTGTTGATAGTATTGTAATTAACTCTGCCTGTAATGTTTTTTTGTCAATTCATTAAATTTAATAGATACAAAGAAGATTTTCTTTTTCCTTACGAAACTGTCAAATTTATCCCGAACACCCTGTATATATATATATATATATATATATATGAGTTAGTTTTAAGAAGATCACGAGACGACTGCAGGTCGTCTCTTGCCCGGATGCTTTTAAAATCATCGACCGCCATGAACACAGTTATTGATGATGGCTAAGGGCGGATAGCGGCTATTCAAAAGTTAGTCAAAGCGAAAATAATTCTAACTGCTCCTTCTGAAAAATAAAAGCCTATAGCAGAGTGGTGTATGTGTGTGTGTGTGAAAGCTTCGAAATCCGTCTACACACTTGTCTATTAGTATACCAAGAGACATAAACATGTTGCAGAAGTTGTTTAGATCACGTGGAATTCCTAAGTAGAGCATACCTACTCAATTTCAATTTTAAATATGAAGAAACAGCTAAAATAGAGAGCAATGTTCGAGGCCTCCATGGGGAGAGCTTGAAAAGTTCCATGTTTGGTTCTCTAGGCAGAGTTGCAGGAACATCTAATAAATAAATAAACAATCCTAAGTTCGAGTCTTGTCAGGAACGGGAATTTTATTTTTTTTAATGAAGATGGAGATGATATCCATCTTCATTAAAATTTTATTTTATTTTTATTTTTTTTTTTTATTTATCTCTCATCTCATCTTCCTTTCCCTCTCGGTGTCGAGGGTTTATTAATTCATCGTACCTCAAACTGTTCACAGGACAAGATGGTCAGCCCTATGCCCCGGTGTATCCTATGGCCGTAGCGTTGAGTTCTCAAGACCGGTTTGCCTGCTTTGCGGGATGAAAAACCCAGATAAACTGAGGAAAAAACCCTACTGTTTACGCCCAAGACCGGTTAACTTGTCTACGGCTGAGGAAGATCTAGGACACTCCTTCCTCAGGCATAGTTGCGAAGCGCATAGCCAGTAGGCTAACAGCGCGGACTTATTTATTTATTTTTATTTATTTTATTCTATTATTTTATCGGATGGTGCAGTTTTTACATTCGAAACTAACAAACCATCCAAAGGGTGTTTCATATTTATTTAACCGTAACAGATATTTTGGCGTAGAGGATTAATGCAACCGTCTTTTTGATCCGATCTAGTCCACGCTTATTGGGAAACCTACACAACACATGCATCAACTCGAAAAAATGAAATGCGACGGAATAGGTTGGTTAATCCTTATTCCAGTAGTCTACCAATTCGGTATACTGCGTGTGTTCTTCGGGCCGATTTTCCTGTATGAAAAATCCGAGTTTCCGGGAATGGAAAAACCCTCCACTTCTGTATGAGACTGACCAACTCAACTTCCGCTGAAAAACTTTGATAAGCGTTTTTCGATTCCTAAACGGGATTCGAACCCGGGACTTGGAAATCGAAGGCCATCCTCGAAACCGAACTAAGCTATTCTCATTCAAAACTCTTTGTAATAAATTACTATCTTAGTAGCATTTTAGAAAAATACACATTGTGTATTTATCACATGAATTTTTAGACTTTTCAATTATTTTATTGTTATGTTAAACCGAAAGAAGAAAAAAATCATTAAACTAATAATACGTTACGTACTGTTGATCTAACCAAAAGATTTTCATGTTTAAAACATTTCATTTACAAGAATTACCCGTAATTAGACTAGTAAAAAATACTAAATATTGTTACTTACTACGTATTGTTGGTCGTTTGCAAAAATGTTTTATTGTGCTTTTTATAGTAGAGTTTGAGGTACTTGCTTAGTCAATGATAACTTCGGTCATTGCAAATGTGTAAATGGGAGACTAAGTGACCACTAGGGAATAATTTTCTGAGTTTTTTTTTCATCCATTTTAGATTTGATTACTCTATAGCTCAGGCAACTTGGTTTTTTCTTAGAGAAAAAAAAAATTTTTTAAACTCCGTATCTTAGGGCGAAAAAAAAAAAATATATATATATATATATATATCCATATGGGTCCAGTGGCGCAAATTTACACGAAGAACGAAACATAACAAACAATAATTCTTATTTTATATAAGATTATATAAGATTTCAATTGCTATGTTCCAGCATTCGAACAATCTAAAATATCAATTTCACACTGCCATTCAAGAAATGTATTTCACATTAAACTGAGGATATTTCTGACATGCTCTAAATAATCAGAAAAACAGAAAAACATAATAAAACGATTAAAGATAATTAAAGTAATGATTTAAAAATTGATATTATTATTATTTCAGTTTTTTTAATTCGTAATTTAAACTTCTAAATTTTCAACTTTTTTCATTTAATTTATCAATTATTAATTTTTTTATTTTAATTTTTCAAGTTTATGTTTATTTTTTTTTCAATTTTTCAAGTTTATGTATATATTTTTAAATTTTTTTAAAATTTTCTTCAATTTTAATTTCAATTTCTAAATTTTTTAAATTTAAATTATTGCAATTTTTTTATTTCAATTTTTCAAGTTTTTATTTTTTCAATTTTAATTTTTAAAATTTTCTTCAATTTTGATTTTCAAATTCTAAATTTTTTTAAATTTTAATTTTTGCAATTTTTTATTTTAATTATTCCATTTTATTTTAATTTTTTGAATTTTAATATTTTAATATTCATTTTTAATTATTAATTTCAATTTTTCAAGTTTTTTTAAATTTGAAATATTTTTCTAATTCACATTTCTATCTTTATTTCAATTTTTAGTTTCACACTTATGTAAAAAACTCAAATTTGAAAATAAAAATTAAAATACCTTCAGGTTCAAAACAGTGTATTCCCAAGTAATTATGATTACTTAAACAGATTATTCCTTGGAAAAAAAAACTGCACATTTATGAAGGTTCACACTATAGTTAACATTTTATGATTCTACGAACTTTGTAGTTTTCATTTATTTATTTCTTTTAACGAGTGGTAGCTAAGATTGACTTTAAATATGATGATAAAATCGACCTGTGATGTCAGATAAAATATGAAATTAAGCCGTTTTTTTGCCTCAGGTCAAAGTGCATAAAAGACTTAAAATGTGCTAAGAAAAGGAGGAAGCAAGATGGCATCATTAAAGATGGTCATCAGCTACAATTACTGCAATAATGGTTTTCCATTGAAAAAGATTATCACCATTAGATGCGTCGAGTCGTACATTAAATACTATGGAACCGTCTGCAATACATCTTATGTTATTACTTTCCTCTGACAGACTTTTTTTTTTATTTCTTGCTCCTAACAATAGAGTTCTTTTGAGCGTTAACATTGATCCACTAGCATTTTTCATTCCTCTAATTTCAATATTCCTTCGTGAAGGAATGTTATTAGGACAAGCTAATAGCACAGTAGTTGTTAGCGGATCAATTCAAAAAAACTAATTAAATTTCAAATGCTATCTTTGTAGCTGACTCTGTTGGCATAGTAACCACAGGTCACGTTCTATCGTATGAAGGAAAAAACAAAGTTTTAGCGTCAGAGATTTGAACTTCATGCTGATTTCACTCAGCGTGCCAACGTGCTGAATCAAAAAGAGACATTGTCGTCTGTTTCAACAATGGTTACCAACAATGCGCTGGCTGACAGTGGTGTAGAATTTATAATATTGGTTATGCAATAGTGTATTTTGCTAATAAAGAAAAAAAAACGGGGAAAAAAAATCCAATACTCCATTAGTCTGTAACTAAAAATAATAAATCTATCCCATTTTTTATTACAAGGGTAGCAATAAAATATAATCAACAATGAGGGGCTAATTTATCACTTTCAGACCGTAAAAACCATATCATAAAAATGTGGAATAATAATAAAAAAAATCTTTGTATTCAGGGTAAGAAAAAGTGCAAATATCCTAATCCACATATTGAAATCTTACATACGAGGCTATTAATGAGCCTTTTCCGGTAAGATTAAGTGTGTGTTTTGAGTTTGAGATTAAGGACACGTCTCCCACTTCGATAGCTCTCTTGATGCGACGAGGTACTTTTTTTTTCTTCTTCTGTGGACCTATAAGCACGAATTCACCGCCAGAACACAAGTTAATAATCAGTGGGGAATCTATGAGTGCTTGTACCCATGGCAGTTGCAGATTAGAATGATAAATGACTTCGAACTGTGAGACAGATTCGCAGAAGACTTCCTCACGTGTGCATGGGGGAAGGTAAAGAAAAAAAAAAGAAAGAGAGTAGCAAAGAATGGTCTTAGAGTCGGTGAAAAGGAAAATAATGGGTGGAATTTGGAAACTGTACTACAGTAATAATATTGGTCTGCTTGAACGCAAAGTAGTTATTCAGTTATGGCAAATAGATGTCTTGAGAGCTTCCCGTCATTTGTAATTTATTTCACTTTATTTATCTAGTTTTCGCTATTAGAATTGATTTTTCTCTTTTTTTTTGTTGGTTATTGTTCGATAACCAAACGGAGAGAAGTGCGTTATCCGCAAACTTCATTCTTTGCACGCGCTGTACTTAACGCGATTCGATTGTGTCCATTTCAATTGTTAGATTGAATTCAATTGTTATGCTTATATCAGGTTCTTTTAGTTCTTTGCATGTAAATTTTTTTACATTTCTTCTCATGTACATTTCAACTATTTCTTGCATTGATGTACATTTCTTGCAAAAAATGTACATTTCAATTGTTACTGGTATTGGTGTGTATTTCAAGTGTTCTTTTTCTATTAGTGTACATTTCAGTTTTTTCGTGTCTTGTGTGCATTTTATTTGTTGCTTGCATTCCTGTACATTTCAATTGTTATTGGTGTTTGTGTCAACTATTTCAGTTTTTTCTTGCAAATGAAATGTACATTTCAATTGTTACTGGTATTGGTGTACATTTCAAGCATTCTTGCATTAGTATACATTTCAGTTTTTTCGTGAATTGTGGGCATTTTTCAATTGTTTCTTGGATTCCTGTGCATTTCAATTGTTTCTTGAATTCCTGTGCATTTCAATTGTTTCTTGAATTCCTGTACATTTCAATTGTTTCTTGAATTCCTGTACATTTCAATTGTTACTGGTATTTGTGTACATTCAAACTATTCTTGCATTGGTGTACTTTTCAATTTTTGTGCCTTGGTGTGCATTTCAATTCTTTCTTTCATTTGTGCACATTACAATTATTTCTTGCATTTATCTATATTCCAAGTGTTTCTTGAATCCATGGGCATTTTAATTATGTGTTGAATTTATATATGTTACGGTTAAAGTGATAAATCCGGTTATTATTAATAATTACCGATTAAAGTGAATAATTTACGAGAATTAATCACTTTAACCGGTTAAAGTGAATAATTCCTAGAGGAGTCTGGACAATGTAATAAAAACATGTTTATAGGTTTTATATATAGGTTTTCATTCTGAATAGCAATTATAACAGCGTAGGTTAGGTTAGTTTATAATGAAAAAAGTAAGGAAAGTACTTCTTTCGCACTCAATGAAATCAGAAATCATTATAAACTAACCTACCCTTTATCGGTTGGAAATCATAAACTAACCTAACCTTTATTGGTTAGGTTAGTTTAGGTTAGATTATAATGAAAAAAGTAAGGAAAGTAGTTCTTTTGCATTGAATGAAATCAGAAATCATTATAAACTAACCTAACCTAAACTAACCTGGATGTCGCATGTCGAACCAGAGTGTAGTCGTAGTTTGTCGTGGGCAGATTAATAGGGATTAATAAGCGTTGTTGTTGTGTGCCGAGCTTAATGATTGCGTGCAGATAAATGGGGATGACAAATAAAAGTTGTTGTGGGCAGATGAATGGGAATAATAGATAAATCAGAGAGGAACTGATCACTGTTTTTCTCCATTGATGAGGAAAGAGGTTCAGCGACGACGTTTTTCTATTATCCCCATTCATCTGCCTACAACAACGTTTATTTGTTATTCCCAGTTATTTACCTGTAATCATTAAACTCGGCCCACAACAACGTTTATCTTTCATCCCCATTAATCTGCCCACGAGAAACTACGACTACACTCTGATTCGACATGCGACATCCAGGTTAGTTCAGGTTAGTTTACAATAAATTCCAACCGATAAAGGTTAGGTTAGGTTAGTTTATAATGATTTCTGATTTCACTGAGTGCAAAAGAAGTACTTTCCTTACTTTGTTTTCATTATAAACTAACCTAACCTAACCTAAGCTGTTATAATTTCTATTGAGAATGAAAACCTATATATAAAACCTATAAACATGCTTTTATTATTACATTTACCAGACTCCTCTAAGAATTATTCACTTTAACCGGTAATTATTAATAATAACCGGATTTATCACTTTAACCGTAACATATGCATTTCAATTGTTTAATTCATTTGGATATATTTCAGTTCTTTCATTATTTTTATTTTAATTTATTATTATTATTTTCTGATTTTTGTTAAAAATAAACTCCCCAACCAGCTACTTCCTATATTTGGTTAGTATATCTTATTTATCAATCACATATTGTTTACATTCGATAAATTCGTCACTCTGTTTCTCTCGAAATACATTTTCAACCTATAAGTCCCATCGAATAATGTTTCATGACTTGATATAGCTCCACTTTACTTTATATCTTCTTCCATAAAACTGTCGATCTACCATCATAGTTGAGTATATAAATACATAAATGAATATAGAAAATTAATTGACTCAGCCATCATATTTGTATTTATATTCACTATTTTCGACTGCAAGCCTCCATAATGCACTCGTTAAGACAATTGGAAAGATGCCCGTTAGTTCAGAAAGGAGCTCAGTCGATACTGAAACAACCTTCTGTTGAAACAGGCTGATTTCGAAATGAGTTTACTCCCAGGAACTTGAGTTTTTCATTTTATGACGGCTTTTGAATTGAAGATGAATAAACGCATAACAGACAAACCAGCCAGAGAACATATATGTACAGTTAATAGATAGAAACACTTGCCTTCTGTTTCCTTAACTGAGACCAAATCTTAATCTTCCAGACATCAAAGCACTGCATTAATCAAGTTTACTCAGAAACGATACATCAAACCACGAAATACAGTGGAAAAACATGCAAACAATATAATCTTGCATAATTTTCCTTATATATCCAATTTATCTGTATTATTATGGATATTGCATTTCTCTTATTATTGCATTATTGAGTTTTTTTAATGTTTTTGGTTAGTTTTGTTACAACAATGAACGAAGCAACAATGAAACTTTCATTGTTGCTTCGTTCTCATAGTTCCTTGAGGTCAGAAGAGACTACTAAGCGCAATGATAGATCGCTACTACTCTAGGATTGTCCGTTAAACGCATTTCACCTACGTGTTTTGATTTCTGCCGCTCATTGGCTACGTATGACGGCGCGAACATATTTTAGTGGCTGCAGTACGGTGCCAAGCGTACCTCGCGGAACGACTTTATTTCACAGTGTTATTTCACTTGTCACGAGACTCGAGCGAATCGTGGCTCATTTTAACCCGCTCGTTTGTTAACATTGTTTACAATGCTTATTTCATTTTGCGCACGTGCCTTTAGATTTCGGTGCGCGTGGCTTGTGTTTCATTAGTGTGTGCTCGCGCTCAATTATTGTTGGTCATGCGTCATGCTTATTTCATTGCTAGGTGCTTAAACGTGTCACGTGTGAAGTAATGGGGGCGCTAGTGAATATAAACGACTTTTGTCACCTACAAGAAATATTCGGGCGTGTTGTTACGGCCACTTGAAGACTTAACTTATCATAATCTAGCCAGTAATAAGAGGGTACGGTAACTGTTGGCGTAGAATTGTGTGCGAGTCCTAATTTGCCACCTTAACGTCAAACAGTGAGGCTATTAAGTCGCTCTATATGCGCAGTTATTGGGTCTCATTCAACGCCATTCTCACCTAATTAGAGTAGGTTTTAACGAGCTCTTTGGCAATTAGAGTGTCGACCACGCTTATCAGATGACCTTTCTGCAAAGCGCCGATGTAATTAATGTCCGCAAATGACTCCATAGTAGTACGAATGAAAGTCATCCTTACGAGATTGTACGGTTATTGAACACACCTTGCAGGTATCCGAGGCTGCACTGCGGCTTCCATTAAGGGAACGACGTCTCACTGCTACGTTTCCATTTCTGCCCATGCACGCACTGGGAGTTGTTTCTGCTGTTGGCTGCAAAACGCTGCCATTCTTTCTTTACACCTTTCTTTTCTTTCTTTTTGCCCTATTTGCGTTGCTTCCAATTCGTTTCCTGTTCAATCTTATTCTTTCCATATCTTCATTCCATTTCTACGTCTTTCTTGAGTATTCTTTCTCCGATTTTTCATCTTCTGCTCTCTCATTCTGTTCTGCTGCTGTATTATCTAGCACTCTAGCATTAGCATTTTCTTTCTTTTTCTTCTTTCTCTCCCCCCTTCCTCTCTCTCTCTCTCTTTCTTTCTTCCTCTGTCCAATTTTTTCTCTTTCTTTCTCTCTCTCTTTCTGATTTCTTCCATTTCTCTGTCGTTCTCTCTCTCTCTCTCTCTATCTTTCTTTCTATTTCTCTCTTTTTCTAATTTCTTCCACTTCTCTGTCGTTCTTTCTCTCTCTCTCTCTCTCTATCTATCTTTCTTTCTATTTCTCTCTCTTTCTAATTTATTTCATCTCTCTGTCGTTCTTTCTCTCTTTTTTCTATCTCTCTTCTTCTTTCTATTTCTCTCTCTTTTTCTAATGTCTTCTACCTCTGTCGTTTTTTTCTCTCTCTTTCTTTCCCTCTCACTCTTTCTAATTTTTTACATTTCTTTGTCGTTCTCTTTCTTTCTATCTCTCTTTCTGTCACTCTCTTTTTAATTTCTTCTCCCCTCTCTTTCTAGTTTCTTCCATCTCTCTGTCGTTCTCTTACTTTCTCTCTGTCATCCTCTCTCTCTCTTTCTTTCTATCTTTCTAATTTCTTCCTTCTCTCTGACGTTCTCTCTCTCTTTCTTTCCTTCTCTCTTTCTTTCCTTCTCTCTTTCTTTCCTTCTCTCTTTTTTATTTTTTTCCATTTCTTTGTTGTTCATTCTTTCTATCTCTCTGTCGTTCTCTCTCTCTCTCTCTCTCTCTCTCTCTCTCTCTCTCTCTTTCTTACGATTTCTATTTCTAATTTCTTCCATCTCTCTTTCTGTCGTTCTCTCTTTCTAATTTCTTCCATTTCTTTGTCGTTCTCTTTCTTTCTATCTCGCTGTCGTTTTCTCTGTCTTTTTGTCTATCTCTCTGTCGTTTTGTATCTCTTTCTGTCTCTCTCTTTTTAATATCTTCTCCTCTCTGTCATTCTCTCTCTCTCTTTCCTTCTTTCTCTCTCTCTCTCTCTCTCTCTCTCTCTCTCTCCTTCTTTCTATTTCTGTCTATCTTCCTAATTTCTTCCATCTCTCTGTCGTTCTCTTTCTTTCTCTCTGTCGTTTTCTCTTTCTCTCTCTCTTTCTTTCTATCTTTCTAATTTCTTCCATCTCTCTGTCTTTCGTTGCTTCCAATTCGTTTCCTATTCAATCTTTTTCTTTCCATGTCTTCATTCCATTTCTCTGTCTATCTTGAGTATTCTTTCTCTTTCTTTCATTTTAATTTTCTCTTTCTTTCATTTTAATTTTCTCTTTCTTTCTAATCTCTCTGTCGTTCTCTCTCTATTTCTTTCTATCTCTCAATCTTTCTAATTTCTTCCTTCTCTCTGTCGTTCTCTCTCTCTCTCTCTCTCTCTCTTTCCTCTCTTTTTTTTCTCTCTGTAATTTTTCGATCTCTCTCTTTGCAATTTTGTTCTCTCTCTCTCTCTCTCTCTCTCTCTCTCTCTCTTTCCTCTCTTTTTTTTTCTCTCTGTAATTTTTCGATCTCTCTCTTTGCAATTTTGTTCTCTCTCTCTCTCTCTCTCTAATTCTTCTTTTCTCTTTCTCTGATTTTTCCTTCTCTTTCTAATTCGTTTATCTCTCTCTCTCATCCTTTTTCGCTCTTTCTGTCTAATTCGTTTCCCTCTTTCTTTTTTTTTTCTCTATCATTCTAAATCTATCTCTCTTTCAGTTTTCTCTATTTATATCTTTATCATTAGAATTTCTCTCTCTCTCTCTCTCCATTGTTAAATTTCAGTTCAATATTTCGCTTGTTTGTTTAGTAATCCTTACAATAATTTTTCGTTTATACTCGCGATCTGCCTGAATGTATCCCTAAGGAACGTGCACTATTTGAAGTTATTTTATGTTTTCGATCCCATCTCATTCGTTTTAAGCACTTAAGTAGCAGCATTCAATTGTCGGAAAATGTTATTTCGTCTTTCAAGGAGAAGAAAGCCCTCTAACATTCCTACTTCTCTTAATAAAGTAAAATAAAAGAATAAGAATATCGCGAGTAACACATTCATCAAGAAATTGCCCTTTTAAATCTACTCAAGCAAAAGTTATCATTTCTTTCCTAAATGCCACATTGTTACTAACAAAATTTCGTCCATCCCATTTTCCTTTCTATCAACAGCGCATTTACCTTGGCTAACAACTCGAGCACTTTTAATAAAGCAACCAATACTTCGTTGCAGGCATGAAACGAAGGAAAAAGAAATAAATTCTCTTCGTAGTACTCATTTTAATTGGGAGTTTTGGAATTCGTTATATGTACACAAACCCTAAAGCAACTGCAAGTAGAACCTAATTAAGAGATATCCAGAAGGTCAAATAAACTAGGAAAAATAATTGCTTTTTTATTATATGGTTACTAAAAGGAAATGAGGGAAGCTAATAACACGAATTTAACATTAATATAACGTAGTTATTGGAATGTTCCTGGGAATAAGTTTATCATATCAAGCAGATGAAACAGTATTTTTAACTTATTCTTTGTACAGACGAAATATACATTTTTTAACAATGCCTCCATTGTTTATTTACTGCGCAGGAAACTGAGCAGAAATGGATACTTTTAAACAAGCGCGTCCTCCATTGTTCAGAAAGAGGAAAAAGGAAATAGACATTTTATTAACAAAAGGCTTTTTTTTTTCTTTTCTGCGCGTGCGTCATTGTTGATAACGAGCCTCTAATAATGAATGTTGTATAGTTTCTCTAGTATAATCTGTAAAAGAGAAAACAAGGCTTAGCGGGAGCATCTAACTGCGATAAATCTTGGTCCAATAGAAAGCAAAGAAAACTATTAAAATTGTGCATTCAGTTAAGAGATTACTTGAAAGTTAGAGAGTTTGTAGCAAAGAATTTTTCCTTCTGTGTTTACTATCTTCTTTGCAGCTGCCGTAACACAAAATTTCGAACGATATGTGATGTTTTTATCTTGGAACCTTCATTTGTTTCTCTTGGCTGTCCATTAGCAAGGTAATAAATGATTATCAGTGATGTGGAAAAGGTCGGCAAAAGCAAATTAAAAGCTCTGAAGAAATACAAACTTAGCAACGCTATTGTTTAAGAGAGAGAGAGAGAGAGAGAAGGCGAATTTTCATCCCAGAGAAAAGGAAGGAAATTACACCAAACTCTCGAGCCGTAATTAACAGTTAATTAGCAATAACTAATTAATTAATTAATCACTTTAAGCCACTTATCAGCTCTCAAAGAAAGAGAGAAAAATGGGGGAAGAAGCACAGCTGGACAAGCGGCTAAAGCGACGTTCGGAGAAGAGAGCTATTGGAATTTGTCACTGACGCAAAGTGACGCCCCATGTGTGTGTAGATAAGGTCATTTTTATCGTAGAAACTTCGTAACATTTTTTTTTTTTGTGTGTGTGTGTTGCTGTTTATTTTTATTCTTTCTAAGACCGAAAAGATTCGATAAAATTAAACGTATAATTGTAAGTTTATGTTCGGAAAGATTTGCTACTTTCCAACGTATTAAAAAAAAAAAAAAAAAAAAAAAAGTCCGTAAAACTGACGAAGTCTTCTAGAATATAAGCAACCCCCCTCCCTCATTTCTTCCTGCTACTAGGAAACATTCAAATATTCTATTGTCGACAAAACACGGGGAAAAAAGAAAAAAAGAAACGAAGGAATGTAGCATAAACTGCGCTCTCCCCGACCTCTATATCTATAAGTTACGGCTCGCATTTATTTCAACATCCGATTATGATAACACCGAGAGAAAAAATACGAACGTCGTTGGGAACCTTGTATTGCACAGAAATGGTCTAATGGAGAATACGGTGAAATTTATACAGTGACTTGTGAAGGAAAGAGGTCGTATATATAAGAAACGTTGTAATATAAGGATGCATTTGGAATGGAATATAAGTTCCAATTTCAACTTTAAACACAGAAATCAGAAATGTAAGAAGAAAAAAAAAATCGGAAAGACAGTTTGAAGAAATGAAATAAATCAAACTCGAAGTTATTATGATGACATTCAAAAAAATGCGCTGAAAGTAATTTCCATATGTTTTGTGTTTGAAGTCAGCTGAACTTGTAATTGCTGTTCATTTTGAGCAAAACGGCATATTTGCAACATATTTTGACCGGCTGTAAGTTAGGTATATTATTTTCTTTGATGGTAAGCTACCAGCAAGTGTTGAATTTTACGTACGTGTACGTAGTTGTATACTATCCAATTTTATATTTTAGATTAAAAATTAAATAAAAAGAATAGTAAAAAATATACATTATATAATATATTAGTATTAATTTGGTAATTAACAAAGATTTTATTAATTAACTAATACACCATTTTCTGAAAACAATAATAAAAATTCATTAGAAATTTAAATGAGAATAATAATGTTATAATAATGTTTTATCTTTCTGGTGTGGTTAATTGTCAATATTTTAATGAATATTTTAAGATTCTAGTTTATAGTTTATTTATAGTTTATACTTCCCGTAAATTCCTTCATATGTTGCTGTATGTTTTGAGATTCTGAGAAGTAATTCTGTAATTGCTATGTTTGTTGAGAGAATTGACTCGGGTTGGGCTATTTTTGGAAGAGCGTAATTGAAAAGTGAGGGAAACACAACCTAACAAAATAATCTACCTAATGGCTCTACTATCACCTCATTTACACCCGTCTGTCTTGCACACGTGCGAACGCTCCGGTACGTGTCTTGTAATTTTCCTCTAAAGACCTGTTTTGTGTAGTTATTTCAATTCCAACATCCCGTGTTTACTCAAACTTTTTTCCTTTCCTATCTAATTATTTGATATCTACATATTGCGGTTATCTTTCGTCTTATAATAATGGTGGTAACACGGGAAATAAGAAAAAGAATATGGAAATCACTTTAGAAATAAAGAAATGCGACAGTTTCCAGGAGCACAAATGGAGTTTATTCATGAATTCAGGTTTGAAATTTTTCCAGAATATTTGCCTTAGGAGACAAATCTTTCTCATGATTCTCTGAGTGAAATAAATTCAAATACAAAGGCCGAATAAATTGTTAGGATATCTTTCTCAGTACATATTGGTACTGTTGAAGTACTGATAAAGATCATAGTGCGATAAAGTATTGATAAAGGTCATAGTAACAATAAAGGCCATGGTGATAAGTAAGTACTGTAAAGGCTATGGTATCAAAAAAAAGTACTGATAAAGGTCGTGTACTATTAAGTACTGTAAAGGCTATGGTATCAATAAAAAGTACTGATAAAGGTCGTGTACTATTAAGTACTGTAAAGGCTATGGTATCAATAAAGTACTGATAAAGGTCGTGGTACTATTAAGTACTGTAAAGGCTACGCTCTCAATAAAAAGTACTGATAAAGGTCGTGTACTGTTAAGTACTGTAATGGATATGGTATCAATAAAAAGTACTGTAAAGGCTATGGTATCAATTAAAAGTGCTGTAAAGGCTACGTTTTCAATAAAAAGTACTGATAAAGGTCGTGTACTGTTAAGTACTGTAATGGATATGGTATCAATAAAAAGTACTGATAAAGGTCGTGGTACTATTAAGTACTGTAAAGGATATAGTATCAATAAAAAGTACTGTAAAGGCTACGTTCTCAATAAAAAGTACTGATAAAGGTCGTGTACTATTAAGTACTGTAAAGGATATGGTATCAATAAAAAGTACTGTAAAGACTATGGTATCAATAAAAAGTACTGTAAAGGCTACGTTCTCAATAAAAAGTACTGATAAAGGTCGTGGTAGGTACTATTAAATAGTATTCTGTGAAATGCTCTTCTTCAAAACACAGAAGGTAAAGGATTTTTCTTCCACTTCTCTGTACATTGAGATTATCCTTTTTAATTGCAGTTTACACAAGTCAATAGCAAACATTCTACTGAAATATGTGCATTGCTTACAACTGATACAGTAATCTTAGTTTATAGAAAATCGTCTGGAATGTCCTTCCAGACTTCAATATATAGGAAGTGTGGAGCATTATATTTAAAAGAAGAGGTGGTCCTGTCGACCTATAGTAATGTTTCCGGTTCCATGATGATAGACCGCCAGAAAACCATTATAGATTCGAATCTAGCTATCAGTTACTGATATTCTATATAAGTTTTAGCCGGTTCACAAGTTATTCGATCTTAGGCGCAGGCAAATAGGATTTTACGCTCCCTAAAACTGGGTTTTTAAATTCTCATCACAGAAAACTCGCCTGTAGAAACCGTATTTACTCGAATATATCTCGCACCCGTGATTTTCCTTTACGAAAAAAGATTAAAACGTTTCTCATATAGTTAGCACACGAAACATGTTTAAAACTTTAAGAAATAGATAGTGAATGTTGTTATGGCAGTTTTAGATGTTTTGGAATTGGGTTGAAGAGAATCAGCATTTCAACTCAACAATCGTCGGCTTGCCTTTGCCGTTGAGTCACGCTATCTTTTGTTAATACCCACCAATCATATGCACAGAGATGGAAGCAACTAGTAGAGGGAATGTGGGAGTGAGAGCACTGACTCCTGCTAGATCTTGAATTGCGCAAGGGTAGATTAAGATAAAGAGGCCATCATTAGAACTATTGTGCAACTGGATTTTGATAGCTTGGGACATGATTTCGCCAGAAATAAATAATTTAATTAAGAAGCATTGTCGCTAAAAGATTCAAATATATTGGTGAGGAAGGTGGGGGGGGGGGGCAATCGTGTAAATAATTTTGATAATTAAAATTTAAATGCATGCATTTTTATAAATAATGTGAGCAATTATAAATTATAATGAACACTGAGGATTTAATTATAAACGTCATTTTTTTAATGAAAATCTTTAGTTTCTGAAAATCCCCGCATATATCTCGCACTACGGTTTTTTAACTTTAATTTTTTGGGGAAAACTTGCGAGTTATATTCAATTAATCACGGTATTTCTGACAATAATACGAAGTTAGGGTTCAGGATAATGACAGCGCAGCAACTGTTTTCCATACTGTCTACCTTATAACTTAAAAATCATGGATAGCTACGAACTCAACTTTTGGTAAGGTGGAGACCGGCTGCCTACCGATTTCCAAAAGTTAGGAATAAATAAATTTACTCTACTTCCTTTCAGGAATAAAATAAGGTTGAAGAATATATTTAAGTAATTAAAACAACGTTAGATTTGCAAACGTACGTAATATTAACTTTCTGGATTGTTATATTTACTGTTTGGTCCGGAGATACGTTATATCCGAAGTTCAGAGCATAGAAGTGGGTGGATTGGCATATTCTGAGGGACGAAAAACCCGAGATTTCGAGTGATAAACATCATGGACGGGAATCGAATCCAGGTCTTTCCGACCAAAGGGCTTCGTCTATACCGACTGAGCTACGGAGGCTCGCTGGCGTAATGAATGCGCCAGAACTAATATATGTTTGTTAGAAAGCGCAGATGCTAACCAATGAAACAGGAACCTAATAGAAGTGAACTGGAAGCTTATATATTGTGTGAGTTCAAGTCTCTCATCATTGGCCTTTTGAGATAAAAGTGGCGCTGAGATTCAGCAGAGAGAAAGAGGAAGATAAAAAGGATAGAGTGATAGAGGCACTTCTAAAACGGTCGTTTGACTTTTCACTCATTAAGGGAAAGTTCCAAAATGGAAAAAAAATACACCAAAACTCTAACAAGAGTGAACAGATATAAGAATATAAAAACTATAAAAATTAGTACACGAGGTATAAAAGCCTGCAGGGGTGTACTTAACCATAGCCTTTACAGTTTCTTTCCTTTACTATATTAAAGGACATTGACGGGTTTTGTAAATTATCACCCTTTTTTTCGGCAGACTATGGAAATGTGGAGAGGGAGGCGGATCTCCCTTTCAAGTAGATTCCGTCTTGGTCTGGTTGTCGTTTCAATTTTATATTTTCTTCTTTTTCTTGATCTCGCTGTCATTCAGTTGTTACTTCCATTTTCCGCTCTCCAGCCAAGAGGCTGCGGGTTCGAATCTCGCCAATGGCACGCATGTTTGATTGTCCTATTAACCAATTAGCATATGCACTGCTGTGATCTGTGTCAGCATGACCTTTGATGTCTTTGTGCCATAAAAATTGAATCAAATTTTTGATTTTGAGGAAATGGATTCATTTGCTTTACCGTTCCTCTCCTCTTGGGCAGATGGTGTTGCCGGTTCTTCAACTGCTGTGCCAGTTTTTGTGGAGGTAGTCTCCGATAATATTTTACGGTTTTAATTTACTTCTTGGTTATTCCGAGCGACGTCTTTATAATTTCTGCCCGTTTCAGCCCCTCAGAACCAACCGTTCTACAGCTGTTCGATACGGACACGTGTTGACCTTGTTGATGGCATTTTCTTCAAGGGGGTATTCCAGTGCTCTAGGGTGTGTCCAGATTCGTTACAATTACTACATTTGGCGCTCTTATGTATTCCACTCCCAGATGGTCATAGGAGCCACACCTATAGCACTGACACCCGAGTACTAACCATAACACTTGCAGGACTAATTAGTAAAATTGGGAACAGAGCTCTTCATTTCCATAGGGAAGCTAATCTCTCCAGATTTCCACTCCGGTTTATCGTTGTCAGTACTTTTCTTGATGTCTTTAACAATCCCCATTTTGAGAGGATCTTCTGAATGACGTCATCGCTTTTGTCAATGTAATCTAAAGGAAATTTGTGTATTTTGATTGTTCTAAGCGGGCTTCCAATCATGACCGGAATTAATTTGACCCTTGCGTATTGAAACCTGGAGGCAATTTGTCTCTCGTTTCTACATTCTTGTAGCAAAAGAATCACCTCACGAGAGAAATTAGATACGAACCTACCTCAAGAGAAACGTTTCTACCTCTGCAAGACAAGATATCCAACTAAAAACCACCACAGAGGAGAAAAGACTACCAAAAAGAGACACACAAGAAGCTTATAAATAATCTCATACCACAGTCCTTATAAGGACTGGCTTAAAGGGGCGAAGCAAGAATGCTTTTCATCTTCCCCGTTATCTGTAGAGGACAGTGTAAGGATAAGGTGTTATTGAGCTATTAAGGCTCTGATCATCGCTGGATCGCGGGAGCAATAGCCAAGCCTCAGTTAGAACTTCTTTGGCTAGCGCATTGCCATCCATTACCCTCCAAAATATTTTACTTGTTCATTCTCATCCCACAGTCCTTATAAGGACTGGCTTAAAGGGGCGAAGCAAAAATGCTTTTCATATTCCCCGTTATCTGTAGAGGACTGTGTAGGGATAAGGTGTTATTGAGCAATTAAAGCTCTGATCATAGCAGGAGGGTAACAGCAATAGCCGAGCCTCAGTTAGAACTTCATTGGCTACAGTATTGCGATCCATTACTCTCCAAGGGTATTGGATTCCTAGCTCCTCATCCCACAGGTAAACTCAATCCATTTAAAAATCATATTTATGAAATTATTAAAATGGTGTATTGATAAATTTAAAATAAACTAAATATTTTAAAAGAATATAAAGGTATTTTAAATAATTCATTAGGATATTATACTTTACTAAAATTATATTATATTTTATTTAGGATAAATGCATATAAAAATTTAAATATCTAAAATTGGAACATTTTACTTTTTTTGACGTATGAAATGACCTTGAGTTTTATTGTATGTCAAGGTATTACGAATTCGAGTTATCTTATTCATGAACACAAGCATAGAACAAAAACTTATTTATAAATTTGTTTTTAAATATACATTTTACCTTAATCTCGAAACTAAAATAAAGAAAAAGAAAGGAAAAACGAACTGCAAAATAATATGAATCGTCCCCCTTGTGATAAAACTCAAATTTGCTTTTATCAGAAGCTAATAGCTATTGCAATAAACTAGAGGGGGCTGTAAAAAGATCCCTTTTTTTGTAAGGAACTATTTCAGATACCGTTTAATCACTAGGAGAATGCCGAAAGAACCTTCCATGTTAGATTCTAATTCCCTTTTTACTCCGACACAAAAGCCATACGGTGGTGATAATGAACAATGTTTACGACTCTCTCCGCTAGGGCCTTCCATCGTTCTACAAATGAAAGGTGACACACACGCACAAGGATTGGAAAAAAAGAAATTCAGTCTGGAAGACTTTTACGATCCAAGGCATACTAAACAATCTAAAAGCGGATGATACGGTGCACGGAAGATAGTAGCGATAAATGCGCGAGGTTTTATAAGGAAGGGAAAGCTTTACGTGTATACTACTACTAGAAGCAAAGATACGTTACATGCTGGTAAGAAAGTTGCTGTAAAACTAGTGTTAAATTCCTAGCCATTCAAAGGTTTATTAGGCTTAGCAATGAGTCCAATTTTTTTTTTATTATTTTACTGCTACTGAAATTACTTAGGTCGCATACAGCCTTAAAGATGTATAGAAAAGGTGGAGTACTCTCCAACCAGCCTTTATCGTATTAATGTTGGTAATTATCCAGACTAGAAAATTCTCCTTTAAATAGTGGTTCCGACATTTTTTTTTTTTTTATTATATGCGTGTGTTTGCCGAAAAATTCCTTGTATATAAGTAATCTGCATCCTTTCCGTACACCGATGGGTCTCCTTAATCTTGTGGTACATAGTTCAAAATTCCTGTAGTCTTTTGTCTAATCCTTTTATGTAAACAACTAGCTAAGGAAGAAACTTATGCGATTGCGTATTCTCCCTCAACTAATTTAAAATATTTATTTAATCTCCTGTCTAGTAAAATGAACGAGGCTTAGGAGGAAATGTAAAGATCTTTACTAACAATGTTTGGATAAAAGCCGTGTATTTGTAAGCCACAAACAAACTTCTGTTATCTTACATCGAGCAGAAAGGCGAGGGACGGAGTATGGATTCATTTATGAGTTCTCTGGAGAAAAGGTGACAAATTTCCTGACCTCTAGTGCATAATTGCGCGTCGTTAAACCCTATCCCGTCTTTAATTGTATGTTCCTTCACTAATTTCGCATAATTTTGGCCTTCCCTAAACGAGTCTATTCTGACTCTCAAGTGATTGCTTTAAAACACAGTTAGCGAATTCTAATAATAAAATTTTTATCATTCAATTTGCTCCTCTTTTCTAATCTTTCTTCCATCAACATAATAGTTTCCAAATTATGGAACTAATGACGGCATTCATCTATCTGCAGAAGTGTTCACAGCACTTTT